>NC_065527.1:3450628-3461325 GCF_006386435.1 Epinephelus moara
ATTTATGTGCTTTACTACATTTACACAAGCACTACGAGTGGTCAGGAGCAGGAGTAGATTTTGTTAGTAGCTACGAAAAGATCGGAGCTACTAAAATATTGATGAATGCGGACATGCACGTAAATTTCCGTCTGCGAACAGTTTACACAGAAATTCCTTCTGCTCACGTTTCATGAATGAGACCCAATGTTTCTTTGACCCATCTATCCCCAACCAGCTCAAGCCACCACAAGGTATCTTTCTAAATCTTGAGGCGGACTGTTCTCGTGCACTCTGCGTATTCTCTAATTTTGTTTTCCTACAAAAAATAATGCACCAATACATATCCACATAATCATGAGAGGATAATTTGTGTATAAGCCATGGAATTGGGAAGGTTGCGATCACATGACCAATGCACTGACAGGAGTAAAGAAGGATGAAGTCCCTCCACGAGCCAAGGGTAACAAAGACTTTCCCCCAGGACTTTCCCTTGGAAACCATGCTTTTAGGTGATTTTAAGGTACGTCGTCACCATGTTTCTTTGCCTAAACTAAACCATGTTACTTTTACTTGCCTAAACTTAAGCTCTGTAACTTTACGTCCGGTATGTTACATCATTTGTGGGCCGCAAATTCGTGGAATATCAAGGACACATTGCATGAAGTAACGTTAGGCATCTACTATACCTGAACACATGAGGTCAAGTTTTAATATGGGATAACACACACAACAGTTGGTGTGCTCCTGTCACATAATGGGGATAAGGAAAGGACACTGTTTTTCCTCTGAGGTGGACGTTCTCACACAGCAGCTCTGCACCTGTGTCCCTGCTCAGGTGCAGTGTGTGATGGTGGCAGCAAAAAGCAGCTGAAAGATGACAGCAGCTTATTTCCTTAAGTGGTCTCGATTGAAGTGTTGGCATCAGGTAGAAGGACTGTCCTAGGAGGGACAGAAGGAGAGGAAAGATGGAGAGATATAGAAAGTGTGTGTGTGTGTGTGTGTGTGTGAGCAGCAAAGAGATGAAGGTAAACGGCTGCTGTTCTGACGTCAGCGTCTTTTCTTAGATCCCTCTCTTCCTACAAGGACACGTCGGTGCCCGGTGCTGAGGGTGCAAACCCCTCTCTTACCTAACAGGAAGGAGGTGCTGCTGGCTGAGGTGCAGTGACATTTCTGGCATGTGTGTGACAGCGTGCGCACGTGTCTCCATGTACAGCACAGCTAAAGTCACTTTCATCCCCACACAGTGTCACATGAAACTATCACTGACTCTGCGTCGCAGGTAAAATTAGACATGTTGCTCAGATTAGCCCCGGTGGACTCGTTAAATCAGATTAGTCCCTGAGCCCCTGCATCATATTGTTGTGGATGATCATTTAGTATTAAATCGTGGAGCTGTTAGCTATGTATGAGGGGAGATAATGGGGGTGACGGTGGTGCCTATTATTAAATCATCCTTCATGATTCCTGCTCTAATGGGACAGATTCTCTTGAATCAAATTATTGGGAAATTAAACTCTCTCATTTTCACGGGGAACCCCCTGAGCCCCCGCCTCTCCCCTTGGTGCTGGAATTCCTCTTAGCGCACACTCACGTCTTCGTCTCCTCAGTCCTTCAATCCTTCATTAAGCCTTTATTAGCATCAACTAGGCACGGCAGGCCTGTCAAGCTTTGGATTTTCTTGATGTTGAAGCAAGTAAGAGTGACACTTGGTAGTTTATACATTAGCAGTTTTGATGAAAGTTTTTTTCCACCCTCTCTAAAACCAAAAATACAGGAGACAGAGTTTAAACAATTAATAAAATAATCTGCTCTTAGTTGTAAATATTTGCTAAATGTCCAGTGAAGCAGCTGACTTAGAATAGTAGGGACCCAGCATTCAAGGCCAATACATGACACGCAGATTTGTGATCGTTTCCACATGTTTTATTCAGAAATGGATGAGTTGTAATATTCTGCAGCTAAACTCAGACAGGACAGAAGTAATAATCTTTGGCTTTGATCACCTAGCAAAGAAATTACAACCCTTTATTGGTCCTCTGGCAGCTAACGTAAAATCTACAGCGAGATATTGACGCATCACTTTTGATTCTCAGTTGAACTTTGAGCCACATGTCAACAATCTCAAATTCAAATCAGCTGTGTTTATTTCTGACCTAGAAAAGCTTATTCATACTTTTGTATTTTCGTGCCTCGACTACTGTCAGTAATCTTCAGTAGCTCGGCTTCACCTAGTGCAGAAAGCTACACATGTATTTTACCTGGGACAAATCGTAGGTCACACATCACCCCTATCACCCCGTCCCTCCGTTGGTCGCCAGTTAACTTCAGAATTGATTTTAAGATTCTTTTGATAACTTTTAAAGCTCAACATATAGCTGAGCTTCTGACGACCCATGATCCAAGTCGTGACCTGAGATCCTCAAGCCTTCCCTCACTAGTCGTCCCTAGATCAAGGTCAGTAACTAAAGGTGACCTGGCATTTGTCATCGAGGCCGCGAGGCTCTGGGATTCTGTCCCTGACGAGATCAGGCCTGCGAGCACATCACCTGTTTTTAAATCACTGCTTAAAACATATTTTTATAGGAACGTTTTCCTTTAAATGCCTGATTTGTAACTTTTGTGTTTTATTCCTGTGACCTAGTCCTTCCTGTATTGTTTTTTATGCACTTTGTGAAGCACTGTAACCTTGTTTGGAAAAGTGCTGTACAAATATTACTACATTATTTTGTTGGGCAGCAGGAGAAAAAAAAGCCCTGTTCATGGTTGGCACATTCACAGTGTAATGTTGCCTGTGTGGGAGACGAGCTAACGCTAGCAGTTCTGTCCTTCACATTGGTTTACACTCTAGCAGTCTCATTATTGAAGATAAACTTTCCTCAGCCAAACACGTTGGTTAGTCCTCATCCTGAAGTCCTCTTTTCTTGTAATGTTTCCCTGAACATACTTATAACACTGTGGCTAGCTACACTGAAGTACAATGAAAATACTTTTTGCGAGGACATTATTAGGTTATTGTAAATAAGTATTAGTCACAGTTACTAGTTAACAGAGCGACTGAGTGCAGCTCACCTGAGCAGGGCGCCACTACGGCTGATGTTAGAGCACAACAACAGTCTCACTCCGACCTCGACACATGTTGACGTTTGATCATGGACCAAACAATTTTACAATCTTCTCATTTCAAAGTAAATCAGCTGGAGACATTAAAGAGTCCGCTGGAGATGGTGTTTTCAACCAACTGATGAATCTAATGTTCACTTCATTACTTAAGCCCCTTTTACACTGCCAGGTTTTCGGCGAATGTTGGGCTGTTTTGCCGGCAAGCTGCGAGCGTTTAGACACACAGAGCCGGATTGGCGAGTTGATCCAAGGTGCCCAATTTTCCGCCTCGTAGGGTAGACATATTGGCGGAACCCTTTTAGTTTAAACAGACAGAGGCGGCCTTCCGCAACGGGAGGAGCTGTTGATGACTTGTGGGAGGGGCTGTTGATGACGCTGCACGTGCGAGCCACTGGAGGTGGATAAACAGGAAACAGCTGATAGCAGGAATTAGCGAGCAGCTAGTAGCAAGAGGGAAACACAAACCTGACAGACACTGTAAAGATGAGCAACTGGGGAGACAAGGAATTGCGCGCCCTCCTTGTCCTCGCAAACGAAGAGGCCATTAACCGTCAGATGACGGGGACGGTGAAGAACGGGCCGACTTACGAGAGAATCGCCGAAGGACTGACCAGCCGCGGCTTCCCTCCCACGTCACTGTTTACGTCACACGCTGAGCTACACGTTTTGTTACTTGCTCACGCCCCCCATTGCCCCGAAAAAGGCACATTCTGTATAAACAAAAGTAGGTAGGCGGCATTTTGCTGCACTCCCCGATTTTGTTTTTATACTGCCAATGCTGAAAAAAGACTGATTGGGCTTTCCTGCAAATTTGCACAGCTCCCGTCTAAAAAAGGCTTTAGTTAGCTACAGCTGACAAAGTGAATATCACTGAAGCTGAAGCTGCTTTTGTCTATCTGAAATTCAGGACCTGTGGTTTTCAATGATAATCTGCCCTTGTTATAACCTGTGTTTGTGCTGGATAGGTGAGGTGTAACAACAGTTACAACAGTAACTAGAGTTGTGAGCTCCAATTTCATTGGGTCACACAAAAGCAACCTGACTGTGGCCATTTGATGTTTTCTGAACCTTCCCACATGATGTCATCCCACCCATCACCAGGCTGCAGCGTCATGTATGTGTGAGTGTGTGAGGATGAGGAGAAGAGATGGAGCCGTCCAGTCTGTCTACATATCATCTACTCATCATATGTTGCTTATTTTTTGTTGTTTACTTATTTATTATATCTTCTGATTTTCCCTCACTGTGGCTCTAATAACAGGATCATCTTATTTTATCTGATCTCAGAAAGGAGCAGAGAAGATGAGAGGCGAGATGAAGAGGAGGAGAGGCTTTGATGAATAACTGCGGTACTGATGCTGACAGCGCATTTCAGTAACAGACCCGGTGTGTGTGTGTGTGTGTGTGTGTGTGTGTCACTTTCTCTCTCTGTCATACATGAATCCAGTTATCTATCAATGCCATTACTGCTCTGTTGTTGTCAGCGTGGTGCAAAATAATAAGTTCTGAACATTTTCAAATAGTTTTATAGATTCATCCCGACTCCGTCTGTCTCTCTACTAGGCGTGGGCGATATGACCCTGAAAAATATCACAATAATTCAGGGTATTCTTACGATGAATAAAATATTCAAATATTCAGTAAAAACTAAACTGATGTCTCATTTCTTTAGTTTGTGAACAACAACAGTAACTCAGAGTGAGATTCAGATTCTGTTACAATATTAATAGTTCAGCTAAATCAAATCTACTAATTACACATTTAAACAGCTCCCAGATACATAAACTGTCCCCCGGGATCTATATATATAAATCAACAGCTGATTTCCTTCTTTTAGTAAAATCCTAAATGACTGAGTTGTTTTTTTTCCACCTGGACCTAGTGTTGTCATGAGAACCGATACTTCGGTACCAAGTTGATGCCAACACGCAAAACATACATCGGTACCTGCTTTTTTTCAGTACCATAAGTACGGATACAACTTTGCCCTCAGCGGGCCGTGTCGGTTCCTGTAAGAACTGACGGGGGCAGTATACACGCGTCAGTCTGTGCTGGGGACGAGCGCCGAAGAAGAACGCCTGTTCTCCATCGTCTTTGCTAGAAACAATGGCTTCTACAGGTGCTAGAGCTTAGATCAGGCCCAAAAAATCCAGCCCGACCCCACCCGAGCCCGTGCATGTTCTGTCCGAGCCCGTCCCTTTAACTGTAATCATGAGCCCAAGCCTGGTTTAATCCCGACTTTTTTTAAGGATACGAACGTGAACATTGAAGGCTGACTCTCGTCTTTCTTTCCATGGCAAGCCTTCGTCATGTGCCTCTTAAGTGTCGAGGTCCCCGTCTTTTTGCTGTCATATACCAGCATTGCGCTGCACGTGGTACACTCGATGAAGCCGACACACACGCTGTCACCGTCGATCACTCACATGTGCTCAGACAGTGGCACAGTCAATTTCTGTTTTTTGATTTTTATTGTGGTATCAAATGAGTATCGAGAATCATGGAAATTCACTGGTATTGGTTTCGACTACTGAAATTCTGGTACCGTGACAAGCCCACCTGGACCTTTATGCTCTGCCATTTCTCCTCTAACCATCAGCTGTAACCTGTGACAGGCTGTTATGATACAGTCACATATATGGAGTTTATTCACGTAGGTTTCCATCACCAAAGGTTTGTGACAGAATCAGAGAGGAGAGGGAGAGACGCTGTGCTGCTGCCAGAGGAGCCGCTGAATGAGTTCCCTCTGAGCGCTAAGAGAAGGAAAACATTCAGGACGCCACAGTTTATTCCACACTACTGAAGCTGCTCCTCTTTTTACTGGAACCACAGAGGAGTCACTGATAATTTCACTTTCAGACATGCTTGTTGTTGCCGTGGGAAACAGTATGACGTCAATATGTCAACAAGTCAACATATCGCGAGTATCATGATATGAATTTTTCACGATATTAAAAATGATACCCGTATTGTCGTGAATGAGATGATACGACACACCCCTACTCTCCACCTTCCTCTCTGAAGATTTATTCTCCAGCTCCGTCTGACAGTGAGAAACATCTTGAGAGGAAGAGAAGCAGATTTTCTAATATGTCCCCCACACAGGCCTGTTTCCCAATCCATACGACACCTCTGATTCCTCCAAGAAACACAGCTACACACACACACACGCACACACACACACACACACTCTCATTTGGCTCCGGGCTTTAACATTATGGCCAGCGGGCTCTCATTAGGGGAGAATGGGGACACATTTACCATCCCTGCTGGACTGAGAGCAGCTAATACACATCTCTTTGCTTTCATACATCTTTTTTATATTTTGCATCGAGCCTTCATATCAAGGAAAGCATCCTCCTCCTCATCATCACCAGACTCCTTTATGAGTCTCACCCTCCCCGTTCCTCCTGCTACACACACACACACACACACACACACACACACACACACACACACACACACACACACACACANCACACACACACACACACACACACACACACACACACACACACACACACACACACACACACACACACACACACACACACACACACACACAGTTTAATGATCCTGCTGTTCACTAAGCGCTCCCTTCATTAGCGCTGCAGTAACGGTGCAGCCAGTGGGAAAGTGTGTTGATGTGAGAGTCTTATATTTCATATTAAGGTGCAGTTAGTGTGATTTTGCTGCTCAGGAGTACAAAGCATCACCATTACATCTGCAGGGGTTGTGTTTTATTGCCGGTGCCTCAGCGATTACTGACAAATCTCACTTTTCAAAACAACGCTGATAAAAAATAATCTTTTTTCTGTGTTGCTTCTCTTGTTCTGGTAAAAGTCGCCTTGAACAGTTCACACAAACTGAAGCCAAAGGCCAACTGAGCACTGACATGCACACTGTGCACCTGTGTCAAAGGAAGTCACTGTCAGTCTCTTGTTTTGCTCATTTGTTTATAATATTATTGATATTTTCTCTCCCCCTCACACACACACACACACTTTTTTTTATCTTACTAATCCCACTATTTCTTAGTTGCTTGTTTATTTTCTTATTCTTCCACCAATAATAAATAAGGTACATAGATAATGTTGGGCTGTGTCCCCCTGTTCACTGTGCCCACTTTGTCACTACAGCTGTTTAAAAGACATTGTCTTGCATATACATGGGGTCTGACGCTATGGTTGCATTAAAGCCTAGTTCACATTACGCGATTTTCACCACAATTTTGACGTCGCAGAGGATCTTGAGAGCCACCTTGGGTCGGAGGTGAGTCGGCAGATAGTCTGCCACGACGAGTCCTCATGTGTGAACAAGCCTACGAGCAAGTCGCCCCTTCGTCTGTGACTGGGACTGGATATCTGGCATGCTAGAAAACTGGAGAAGTCTGACACGACTGACAACGAGCATCAACCAATGAGAGGCAGGATACGTCCCACGTCAGCACACAGGAGGATGGAAGAAATGTGAGGAGGACAAGCTGCAGGGTTGCCAGGTCTGCTTATTAGCTGTGACTTTGGGCTTGTTTCTAAAGTGGAGTTGCTTATTTGGGCTTCCTCTCTAAACGTCACCTTCCTCCATATATATCCGTCTAATAAGTTATTAAACGCATGAAAGTCCTGGTTGCTTGTTTCTCTCCCAGGATCTGGCAACACTGACAAGCTGGCAAGCAACAACAACAATGGCGGCGTCCACAGGATCACGGGGAGCGCGTTGTGTTTGGACCCAGGCCCTGGAGGCAGATCTGATTCAACACTGGGCAGAATATCCATGCCTTTACGATGTGTCGTCTCCAAGTTAAAAACGTAGTTTGGTAACGTCACCGCGTTATCTGGGGCTCTGTTGGCGAGGGCTCGGTGGAGAAATCTTGTGGTGTGCACACACAGGTCGTAACGCAGTTGGCGAGACTCCCGATGACAGAAACACACGTCGAGATTACGTTAGTTTCCACGACGCAAAATCAGGGTGAAAATCGTGTAATGTGAACTAGGCTTTAGTCACTACAGTGGACCATAGTGCATCATGCCATACACTGCCACCCACTGGCCAGGTGTTGTGCAACACAAATCTCTCAAACTCAAGATGGCCGACAGGATGCTAGAAATGTTGTGCAGCTCAAGAATATCTCGCCAATCCTTCTGTAACAGGAGACCCTGGCAGGTAAATAACATCTGGTAACATCAAGTAACTTCTGAGCAGTAATACTGTTGGTAAATTTTCCAAGTATTAATTATACGTTGTGAGGGAACTACAGTTAATCATCTGCCCACTAAACTGAACATCATGCATCGCTGGCTATATTTAAACCACAGAAATACTATTACTTCATCTGCAGTGACTTTTTTTGTCGGTAAATCAATTGATTTATGTTATTAGAAGGTGATTTGAAGTTTTAGTAACAATATTTTGATAATATTTTTGTTATTTTTGCAGGAAATGTTTATTGGAAAATGAAAATGCTTTTGCATGGCACTGACCAGTGTTAGAAGATTTTAAAATATGTGAACACACTAGTCATTAAAAATATGTTTTTTATAGTCTCACATAATATGTCTGTTTTTGAATTGGTTTATATTTCTTAAGAAAACTTAAACTGAAAACGTCAATGCATGCTGTCCATGTAAAAACTCTTTAAAAAAATTAATGTTTAAAAATGAATTTATTATTTTTTTCATGCCTGAAGAGAAAAAAACACTTAAAAAAATCTTGACTGAGGTCGTAATAATACATGCATGAAAGGGTTTTAATAAATTTAAAAGATTGGAATATAATTTAAATTTATTTTGCTTTAACGATAGTTTTGCTGTGGACATCAGACCACAAACAAATTAGTCATTTATAATGCAGCCTGTGAGATCACAGCTGCGTTTAGAGCTTGAACAAAATCACATTTTAAAGACTAATATGGTCAGATCCAAAGCTGATGTTCAGGACTTTAATATTTAATATAAACATAAACAGTATGTTATGGTCAGTGTTCAGTTAAATCCATCATACGCTGTATTAGAGGTGGCGGATAGCGTGGGGCTGTTTGCCATCAGAACTCTTTTGCAAAATAATTTTATCTTTTAGAGATACAAGATCATAGAAATGTTGTGTTCATGCACAAATGTAAACGGTTACTGTAAATGTGTTTATTCTGTGTGTGGTTTATCAGTTTAGGTCAAAGTATTGTGATGCTGAAGCTCCTCAACACTGTGACTGAGCAGAGGAGTGAAACCTGGAGGCACCTCCACCGCCCGAGGCAGCAGAACCACACCTGCACAGCAAAATCTGATTTTATTTTAGAGAAGATCAAATCATGTGACCACCAGTGTAACGCCAGGCCACACTGTGCTGTACACACTCTACTCTAGTGGAGGATGTCCAGAGGTAGAGGTCAGTGGTGATGTAATAATCTCCTTTCTGCTCCTCTGCACACTGTCTCTATATTTGGCAGCGAGGCATCAAAAAGGTAAGAGCTCTGGGACTCCAGCTGGAGCCATTACTTATTCACTGCGATGGCTTTGTGCGCAGTGGGAGCACTGGGTGTGTGTGCATGTTGTGATTACACCACTGCTGTCACAAGTCACCTGGGGAACACGAACACGCTCGCACACATGCACAAAGTCTCCTTCCTCCTCCGTGTCTCCTCTCTTTGACTGTTTCTCTGCAGCTGTTACCTCACTTCAGTTTCTCTGAAGCAGTGTTTGAGGACTTATCATAAAATATGTGTAGTTTGATCTTTTAGCCAGCAGGGGGCGAGGTAGGAAGCTCATTGATCTGCTGGAGGAGAGCACGTGGGTTGTTATGTCCTCTCCCAGTGGATGTGGAGTAACAGTTAGCTGGGTCTGATCTGGACTACAGAATATAGGCACTGCTGTGGAGCCTTTTCCACGGTCCAGTGACGTCCTGTTCCTATTATTTTGGTGCTTTTTCAGCTTTTGCAAGTACTTCCTTTTGGGTTGAGCGACTGAGACTGAGAAGACAGAATAAAAACTTTTAACTCATATTTTATTTCAACAAATTCCCAAATTTATTTACAACTAATACACAACTATCACCCACCCAATTAAATCAATAAGTAATAAACCCAGTTTATTTACGGTCCCAGTACCACCAAATGTTACAAAATAAATATGCACTCCCCTAACACAACCTTTCCTCATGTATATGTCTGTCAAAAATATCTTTTCTGTATAGTTTTTTAAATTGATTTATATTTGTGCTTTGTTTCAACTCATCACGCAGCCCATCCACACTGACATACACAGACTCTTCTCAGCTGTATGAACACATTGTTTTTTTGAAGTGAATTATTTCTCGCCTTAAACATGATTATTTCAGTTTTAAATTTGACCAGATCTAGAAATTTCAATGCATGTGACTTTAAAGAGCCTGGTCTTATGGGGTGCCTTTTGTAAAGTGTCTCACGCTGAAAATAACATCAACATTTTGCCACATTTAGCTTCAAACAATGTTTAAAAAAGTGTTGTGAATTTTTTAACGTCACCTTTTATCACATTTACAGCAATATTTGTTAACTTAGAAATATATTAAATAGTTAAATCTAAATATTAAATGTGGCACCTAAATGTTAAATGTTAAATCTAAAT
>NC_065527.1:3461838-3469163 GCF_006386435.1 Epinephelus moara
GATTTAACTATTTAATATATTTCTAAGTTAACAAATATTGCTGTAAATGTGGTAAAAGGTGATGTTAAAAAATTCACAACACTTTTTTAAACATTGTTTGAAGCTAAATGTGGCAAAATGTTGATGTTATTTTCAGTGTGAGACACTTTACAAACGGCACCCCATACAGTCTCACTCCGAAGTTGCTGAAATCCGAGGCTTGGGCAGTGACTTGTGGCGTCAGAAACCAACCCAAAAAAGGTGTTCTTTAACATCGCCATGATATGGGGCCATGTCAGGGGGCAACGAGGTGGGACAAGGATGAAAGTTAAGGCAACGAAAGTCCGATTGGATGGGTCCAATGAACCCAGACTTTCACCTGAGAGAGCGGTGTTCATGTCCTGTAAGATTCTTAAGCCAAACCCTGTTCTTTTTTCCTAAACCTAACCACGTGTGTTTGTTGGACGTAATGCTTTTATTTTGAAAGAGACTGTATACAAACTGTACATTTCCTGTGAAAACAGAAGTGTATTTTGAAAACAGACAATGCATGTAACAGGCTGAAGTTGACACGGCGTCCCAGAACGTCAACAACCAACACACCCAGGGTACCTTGGACGTCATATGTGGACGTGGAAAGTCCATGACCAAACGTGGACATGTGACGAGGTCACAGTGAGAATGTGTGGTTTAAAACAGTGTGTTGGTGTCTGTACCCCACACTGTGTACTGTCCTGATTGCTCTCTTTTGAAGGATGTATAATGCTTTTGTAAGTGTTGCCCCAAACGTCCACACAGTACGTCAGATATGGTCGTTAGAAGTGATGAATACAGACTGCGCGGTGATTTATCGTCCAGGATGTGTTTTATTTGTTCTTACATAATTGAGCTGAGGTTTCTGGCAGATTATGTCGTCTAAAATCACACCCATGAGTGTTGGGATTGCTTTAGGATTTATGATCATCTGCCGACCAGCTGGGCTTTCAGCGTATCACCTTATGCCTACTGTACACTAGAAAACTTTAACAAGACTTTTAAAAAACTTAAGTCTGACATCTAAAGATAATTTCAGTTTTTAGTCACACACAAGAAGATTTTATAGATTATTTCCCATCCTGCTCCTGGTAAAAAGTATCACACCAAACTCCCTTTAGGAAACAGACATTTTAACAATTCCTTACTTGTCTACAAACACACATAACTCTAGAAACACGAGACAGAAGGGGTCACATGTCGACAGTGTTCTTGTCAATTCAGCATCAATATAATCCACAAAGATAAATTGTATTTGATACAAACTTTACATTTGGGATTTTGTTGCCTCAGCTCACTGCCAGGCTCCGTTTGTTAGCTGTGTTGTTTAGTGGAAGCAGACTGCAGGAATGAGAGGTGAACTGTTTCAGAAAATTAAGATTTCTCTCTAAAGTCAGTGCTGGTTGGTGGATCAGATAGACGCCGAAAATTAAACAGACTCAAACCACCTCCTTCTTTTCCACAGAACAAGAGAACCAGGACTCGGGGTGCCCGGTGGCTTCATGGGTAGAGCAGTTGTCCCACATACAAGGGCAATGTCCTTGCACAGCAGCCGCAGGCTCAACTCCAGCCCATATTCTTGAGCTTCCCTGGAGTCCCCTCTGTGTTTGCTGCTTCCTGTTTGGTGCTGGAGTGTCACAGTGGGCACTGTCGACCTGCCATACATGCCACTCTCTCGGCTAACCCAGTAAATTTCCATTGACTCTCTCCAACACACCCACCTGCCAAACTATCACCTGTCCACACATCTCCCGCTCGCTCCTATCACCTGTCCACACCCACCTCGTCACGCCAACTCTGCTCACCTGCTGATCATTACTCCCTGCCACTATACAGACTCCTGCTCATAGACTCTCATTGCCAGATTGTTCTTTGTCACTTCATGCAAGACTTTCCAGCATTTATTCCCAGACTACTTCCTTGTTGCCAACCTCGCCTGTCTCTGACTCTCCTGCTTCCTCTGCTCCCCGGTAAACCACTCAGCCTTCTGTTCCTGACCATGAGATCTGTTTCAAAGTCCCGTGGCTGTGTGGAGAGATCTTCACCCAGCTCTCCCTTGTCTCCATTGTCATTAGTTACTGAGTGACAACACTAATACCAGCAGCAACATTCTCAGAATACAAGCCACCAGATGATACACCAGTATCATCCCCAGTGTGTGTATCCGTTATGTGTTTAAAGGTCTCGGCTCCTCCCAGAGAAAGGTCAGTATCTGATAGACAGCACATTAAAGGAGAGGATTTATTCTCCTCCTTTTGGCGCCTATCCCGACTCCTCTAACGCCGGTCTGTCTCCAGAGGGACACAGATTAGCACATTTCTAACACAGTAGAGAGAATACTGAGAAACTGGCGAGAGGCCTCACAGGAGCTGAAGATGAAGGAAACCTCAGATGCAGAAATGGTGGACATCCAAAAAAAAACAAATGGCCACTGCTGTCGTACGTTATGACAACTTAAGTGTTTTTATTCAGATTCAGATTCACATTCAGATTCAGAATACTTTATTAATCCCCAGGGGGAAATTGTTTTTGTTCCAATGCTCCGTGCAAAGTAGAAATAGAAATACAGCATGAAAAATTCGATAAATTCGATAAATTGAAGGATTATCACAAATGATTAAACAGAATATTGCTGATTAAATGACAGAGTTGTGGACTTGAGTCACGACTTGGACTTGAATCAGACCTGATACACAAGTTTAATGACTTCAGACTCAACCTGTCAAAATCAAAAGAAACTTGCAGCTCGACTTGGACTTTAACATCAATGACAAGACAAGACCAACCTGTTCTCTCCAGGAGAGTTTATCATCAATCGAAATACCTAAAAGACACGTTGGCAACACTTTAGTTATTTCACTCGGTAAGGAGTGCATTGTGGCTTATTTAGGACTCGAAACTCAAAGTTTAGGAAGTATTAGTCCTGACTTGGGACTTGAGTGCAAAGACTTGAGTCTTACTTGTGACTTGCAAAGGAAGAACTTGGTTCCACTTCTGTTAAAGGGAAATTTCGGTTTATTTCAACCTGTCTCCTATCATCCTAAATTTGTTTCAAGTGACTAATGACATAAAAATAATAGTTAGCATGTTAGCCGTTAGCCTAGATACAGCCGGGGCGCATAGTAGCGTCAGACCTGTTAAAACGTAAGTGAACGGGCATCCTTCAAACGTGTTGTCTTACCTTACCGGTGTGCTGCATGTTTGTTTACCATCTAGCTCTGCTTTCCAAAGCGCAGCCAAAGTATCGCGAGAACAAGCAGCGATCTCATACCGTGCCTGAAATCTCGCGAGAACAAGCAGCAACAGCTGGAAGGCAGAACCGGACAGTAGCCTGAAAAGTTCATTCATTTATTTTATGAAAGATTTATAGAATAATGGCTGACTTTTTGCCAGACTTAGACTTTGTTGAGGAGGAATTTGATTTTGCAGAGTTTGATGGCCGCCCTTATTTATTTGAGCCAGAATACACTGACGAAGAGCTTCGTGAAATTGAAGAACGGAGGAGGAGAGAGAGAGAGGCGCAACAGGTAGAGGACGAGAGAGGAGGAATGGCTGCTGCAAGGCTGCGTAGCTCTGGAGATTGGTGGTGTACCTGTGAATGCTGTGCCCCAGTGCCCACAGAAGAGGAATGCCTCTGTTGCAAGGAATGGGACCGGTTGCAGCCTTAGCTAAATGGTAAACAACAAACATGGCAGCACACCGGTAAGGTAAGACAACACGTTTACATGTCGTTTTCTATATGTTCTCTGACATTTATCCTAACGATATGAGGCGGTCTTTGTGGAAAAAAAGCTTGTTTAGTGGACTAACTTTGCACTTGAAGGTTGCCCGTTCACTTACGTTTTAACAGGTCTGATGCTACTATGCGCCCCGGCTGTATCTAGGCTAACGGCTAACATGCTAACTATTATTTTTATGTCACTAGTCACTTGAAACAAATTTAGGACGATAGGAGACAGGTTGAAATAAACCGAAATTTCCCTTCAAATGCTGTTAAAAAACTATGCTAAGCTGCTACTGCTCAAACCCACAAGCTAGAATAAAGCAAAATAACAAGAAAGAAAAAGAGGAGGATTCTTCTGAGGGGAAAAAGGACTGTGAGTCATAGAGCCTCCAAAAAGGAACTATAAAAAAGATCCCAGAAAAAAACCCCAGGACACCTTCTCAAAAACTATCTGTGTGCTGACTCTGCAGCTGAAACATCCTCATACGTGGTGAAAACATACATGCACACAGGATTAATATGTAACGTATCATGGCTTTCACAGGTCAGAAGTTCAGGCACGTCACCAGATACTGTATCACAGAAGGAACTTGCAGTTTAATGGCAATGCTCATTTGTCGAGCTGTCGACTGGGTCATTAGTTCATACACAAACGCACTTCGTAGAGAGAGGAAAGTGAGGAGGCGGCTGTACAACCTGGAGATAGCCATCAGCTCTTAAGGAGCAGGGAGCTGCAGACAGTTTTCTGCTTGACTGTTCATTTGGATTCTCCTGTGTGGGATCAGCAGAGTCCATCCAGAGCAATTTGGTTGTTTCCCCATAAACATGCTCATTTCCTTGATGTACAGTTCTTCCTTGGTGTCTGGTGTGGGTAGGGAGCACATGAAGCAGAGTGCATCCTGGGCCATACTTACATCACATCATCTAAAGATAATAAATAGATGCAGTGGTCACAGCAAGAGGGCTCCTGGTTCGAACTCTGGGGTGGGGGAGCCCTTCTGTGCAGAGTTTGCATGTTCTCCCTGTGTCAGCGTGGGTTTCCTCCAGGTGCTCCAGCTTCCTCCCACAGTCCAAAGACATGCAGGTTAACTGGTGACTCTAAATTGTCCGTAGGTGTGAATGTGAGTGTGAATGGTTGTCTGTCTCTATGTGTCAGCCCTGTGATAGTCTGGTGACCTGTCCAGGGTGAACCCTACCTCTCACCCAGTGTCAGCTGGGATAGAGGGCGCAGTCCTTTCATGCTGCTGCTGCTATGCGTGCCCTCCACCTCCCCATCACTGCCTAGTCTTCTCGGATGCAGCCTCTATTCGCCTCAGCAGTCATCAACCTAAGTCATCAGCCACCACCACCTCCACCAGTGTCTGGACTCCATGGTCAACTCATCCTCACTGTCAAAGTCAAAAGTCAAAGTCAAAGTCCATTTATGTGTCTCCCTTGGGAGAAATTTGGATTGGAGACAGGGTACTGCTGCTTTAAACAGCACGAAACATACAAACAGAAATACATAAAAGACAGTCGTCACATGTCCACGTTTGGTCATGGACTTTCCACGTCCACATATGACGTCCAAGGTACCCTGGGTGTGTTGGTTGTTGACGTTCTGGGACGCCGTGTCAACTTCAGCCTGTTACATGCATTGTCTGTTTTCAAAATACACTTCTGTTTTCACAGGAAATGTACAGTTTGCATACAGTCTCTTTCAAAATAAAAGCACTATGTTGGTACAACACGGCAAATTGACAGGTTTTTTTCCTCAACAACAAAAGCACATGGTTGGATTTAGGAAAAAAGAACAGGGTTTGTCTTTAGAATCGTATGGGATGCGAACACAACTCTCTCAGGTGAAAGTTGGTGTTGGTTGGATCCATCCACCACCCCTCCTCCTTAATTTTGTCCTTGTCCCGCTGTGTTTCCCCGTGACGCTGCCGGGCGCTGTTAAACTATAACGACAACCAGCTCCATGTCATGTCGACGATAAAGGACACCTTTTTCGCTGGTTGCTGACGCCACAAGTCGCTGCCCAAGCGCTGGATTTCAACGACTTCAGAGTGAGACCAGGCTCCCATGGGGGGACTTATCCTGCTGCTGCAAGCACCAAAGACTTCTGTTAATCTCATCAGCACAAATCATCTGTTAATCTGTACACGCCTTTATTTCATTCTTCTGTCCCTCCTGATTGAACTGTAGCTGTCCAAAAATGTCATCCAGTAAAAAGCCGTATACTTAAGTACAACTGAGTGCAGTAAATGTGCTGACTGCGTGCACACCTGCCAAGATCAGTGGTTAGAAAACTGATAGCTGGATGACTTATTAGCATTTAAATCATGCCTCTGTAAATCACAGCTTGTTTAGTCATGCTTTGGAATTAAACTGAAAAACACACTGAGACTTTAACAAGGTTAAACAGGTGTTGTGACTGATATGCAAATGTGCAGCTTTAATACAATCTCCAAAACACTGATAAGAACATAAAGTCATAGTGTTTGTACTGGTGTCTTTAATCAGCATATAATATTCCATCCCTAAAAATCCTCTCAGCAGCTTTAAAGTCTGTTTGAGTCAAAGCTGTGCAGCTCATCATCCACCATCTTTGTAAAACACATAAATTAACAAGCGCTCCTTACCCTGCTGCTCTCACGCTTACGTTCAGACGGTCTTTTCTCCGTCAAACAGCCAGTGAGTGAAAGGTGACACGGCGGCAGATTGCACGCCACATACGCTCCATCAAAGGAGGTCACAGTTTGACTTTTACAAAACGATGACAGAGTGGCTTTTGAAGTGTGGCGGCTGAGCGGAGTGACAGCTCCGAGCGGCACTCATCAGATATGATTGTGTGAAATGAGGCTTAATTGCAGTGCAGCCAGTGTTTGGTAATGAACCCTGCAGCACCTGAATAAGTTTCAGAGGAGCTGCAGAAAGGAGCTGAATTTTGTCTTTGTGCACATGGGACAAAAACACAGACGCTGTACAAGGCCTAATCAGTGTTCATTTTAAGTTTGATGAAGTGTGACTCAGTGGATCCCTTTGACAGGCGGTGAGCAATTTATTCTTTTTATTTCACTAATTTCACATTTTAACACAACTTCATTAAACGTATTTTACTGTGCAGACTTATTTTTTTGAATTTTGTGTCAGCCAAGAAAAGGTGAAGTGAGTCGAAATATGAGTTCAGATGCTCAAAGCTCAGAAATCTGTAGGCGACAGGAAGTGTTCTGGTTTCTGTTTGTAGTCTGAGTAGTGTTGCCCAATCTTGTTTGAAAGATGGTAAACAGTAGGGCTGCCCCAGACTAAGAATTTTCGACTAGTCTCCTGCATGTTTCTGATATGAATGTAATGATTAAATGATATATTCTGGTGGTTTGAGTTGAAGGTGTGAGAAAGAATAGTATCAGTAACATTGTTAACACTGTGCTACATTACAGAGAAATACAAACCGTACTAATGAACCTTCATTAATATAGGCCTATATTTTATCTACAAGTGCACGTCACACACTGAGCGAGCCGCCTGTTAATGACGCTGTGGGCTAATGGGCATGTAGCTACTTCCATGTTTCAGATGATACGTCATGTTTGTAGTCGACCAATGA
>NC_065527.1:3470866-3475585 GCF_006386435.1 Epinephelus moara
TTTATTGTCTTCACAATTTATTGTTTCTTATCTGTGAAATTAAAGTAAATCAAAGCTTTGTTTCCACTGAGGGAAATGGTTTCAGCTTACAGAGACAGACAGGAGGTCTGCATCGCCCACATTAATCTCGATATCCGCTAGCTACTGGATCAGACTAAAATATTGGCCCTTGTCCCCTGAGGCTTATCAATGTCAGACGGAGCCAATGGGTTCAGACATTAAGATTCTACTGAATAGTAATCAAACCCCTAATCAGAGCTTACACTCTACAGTGTGTACTTTTCTTTGATTCATCATCACCATCACTGAGGATTGGATTCAAGCACACTGGAGCTGACGTGATTCAGCAGCCCAGCACTCCCACTATTTCTCTGGCTGACGCTAACGGCTGCCAACTGACTTTTGGCAAAGTTACTTTCCGTTTTGCACCTTATTAACTCAACTCACTAATGAGCATGTGTGCTGAGCCAATATTCAATTAAAGTCATAATCGGCCTCAACAGTAATGACTGAAAACGACAATAGCGAGTGTGAATGACAATTAAACACTGTCATTAAACATACATTATGGAACACAAATGAAACAGAGAGGGGGGTTAGAGAACAGCTTATATCTAATGGTGATTGAGCTGGTGTCAACTGGAATCCATTACTAGTCCCATTAAAGGCCGTCTATTGAGTTGCTTATTGGAAGAGGGTGAAAACAGATCAGTTGCTTCAGCGGCTGCGGCTTGTGAAAAGAGGGAGGGAACTGAGTTATGGCATCAACCAAATTAAAGAGGGAACTTTTTCCCTCCACAGTAAGACATTATGAGAGGAGTCTCAATGTGGAAATAACGCTGGGGTTTTATATCTGCTTTCAAACACTCATAAAAACACTCTGCTTCAAGGAACAGTAAAGAAGAGGAGGCTTAGTCAATCACACAATCACTGCTAAAGGAACACACTCTCACACACACTAGTTTTTCTCCCTTTGGGGCACATTGCCACAGACTTGAAAGCTTACGCTAACCTTAAAACTATTTTTCACCAAATGAAAGTTGAGTCCCTGTAATGTGACTTTGTGAACATATTTTTGTCCTTGCATATGTGAATATACTTCAGACTGTTGATGCCATAATGCATTTCCCCAACATTGAAGAGTGACTAAATTTAAAGAGTAAGTTAACACTAAATCAACTTTACTGTATGTGCAGTCACTTTGTTACTTAGTCAATTTAAATTGGTAAATTGGTCAGTAACTGATTTTTGGCATCTTGGTAGCGGATAGCAACACCACAATTATTATCATCTTATAATGTCGTTATAGTGATCCAATTAGAGACGGGGAAGCATTAGCATTCATTTAAGCCTCGTCTCCACCAAACCCTTTCAGTCCAGTCCCTCTGGAACCAGCAGTAAGCCTTCAGACATGGTACCTAGACCCTGGGTCTGTTCAGACAGTCCTTTTAAATGTGGGCGGGGTTGTTGTCACTCACTGCTCCGTCCAGCACTCGCTGTATTTCCTCATCAGCGGTGACACAGATGGAAGTCTGCACCTGGTTTATCGTCCACAGAACGAGGCTGCACGCCCACATTTTCAGAACAAAATAGAACAGGCTGCAGTGAGAGTCTCTCTCCATGGGATATTTAAAAATAGCAGCTTTGTGCATTTAGTCCTTCTCAGGCAAGCTCAGGGGTTTAGTGTTGCTGTAGCCCACAGGAAGTGAGGATTAGAATATATGACCTTCACATAATCCGCTCCAAATTAATCTATATTTTTAAAGTCATTACTAAAAGTGTGTGTCATATAAAAACTAAAGTGATGGTCAAAGTTGTCACAGTGAAATTTAAGGTGTGCTGATGGATTCACGTCATCAACTCATGCATTGAGTAACATTACAAGTTAACGTTCCACCTTAAAAGTTGCCGGCAGTCGGCCCAGTGAATGAAGTTATTTTTTCTCAGACTCCAGCTGCTGTGAGAGGCAGCAAAACATCCTTTCATTTTATAGTTACAGTTTACTAATAAAACTCTCCACAGTATGAACAGTGGTTACATGAGCCTCAAAACCAGACACAACTCAGCCCTGAGCAGAGTGACCGTCCTCTACTGACCAATCAGACTGCAGTGTTCACAGCTCCACCTTTTAGTACCACATCTGTGTGCTAGGTACCCCAACAGAGGGGGGACCAAACATGGGGACGCTAAGGAACGGTTCTGTTGGGACCATCCACAACTTTTCACTGTGGAGACAGAAAAAAAAAGTTCATTCACCATTTTCCCAAGTTTGGTCCTTCCCTCCTGTTTCTATACATCACCAAGATGGCAACCATTGAGTGTGAAAAGTGTCCAGTATTTCACACTCAACTTTTTGACACATGGTACATGTTATCCTGCCATACGTGTCACTGTGACTGCAGTGTAAGCACAGAGGAGCGTGAGAGGAGACACAGCACAAGTCTGAATTACAAAAAATCCCCTAGAAGGTGACGATCAGTGAACATGTCTTCACTTCTTCTAAAATGTCCCAGACACACACACACACACACACACACACACACAGTTCACCCATGTTATTGCCGTCTCTGTTTCCAGTCCATCCTCCTATTGAACGTATAGCCGACAGGTCTGCAGAAGGCAAACTGTGATTTAGTAGCAGTGTAAACCAGAAGCCGAGGCCCGCGGCTCTGCTTTATCAGCGGTGCTCCATCTTGCTGTGGGGGACACGAGAACTCATTTAGGGTGTTGCCAGAGATGGTCTTGCACCAGCTGATAGCTTGGTTGAATTACGATTGCACCGCTACTCTTTTATTTCTCTGTGTTAGTCTGCCTGTGCGTATGTGTCTGTGCCTGAAGATGCGGCAGCAGGTGGAGACGAACGCTGTGAGCGACTGCCATTTTGAAGGCTCCCTGACTGCGGTGGCACTTGCAAACACACGCACGTGCGCATTATCATAAAACACACACACAGAGAGGCAGAGCTGGTAATGAGAAACATAAGCTGGAGTCTGTCCCCGAGAGTTTTTGGAAGTTTAACACAAGAAATGATAATTACCAGGAAATCCAATTTTGACACAAAGAGATTATTGTTGGTGTTTGTGTGTGCAAGTGTTTCAGCATGTGTGTGTGTGTGTGTGTGTGTGTGTGTGATGCCTCATATTGTGCTGCAGATGGCTCTGGGGTCACCATGGAGACTGGTGACATATAATCAGGATGTGGTGGGTGTTTTTGGCGTCCTGGGGTTATGAGGGAGGTGGGGGATGAGTGTGGAGAAGTCTGTTAGTGTTTCAGGTCTGAAATTACAGATCGATTCTTTACTCACTTCACAAACCACACAGTGATGTAATGTAATATTCTGAACCCTCTCATGGAAGGCCGTTGGTTCGATCCCCTGTAGTCTACATGTCGAAGTGTCCTTGGGCGGGATACTGAACCCCAGATTGCTCCTGATGGCGGTGCCATCTGTGTGTGAGTGTGTGAATGTTTGTCTGATGAGCAGGTGGCACCTTGTGTGGTAGCCTCGGCCATCAGTGTGTGAATGTGTGTGTGAATGGTGTCTGTGTTTTAAAGTGTGTTTTAAGTGGTCGCCAAGAGAAGAAAAGTGCCGTATAAATGCATCTGTTCTGCTACTTTCATTTAAAAGTTAATGTAACCGATAAAGTTCAGCACGTTTGTCGCTGTAAACTCCTGGTGTACGGCAGCTTTGTCTGGGGAGTGATATGTTTTATATTTTCAGTTTGTTTGTCATACTGAGGGCCTCTTTACGCCCCAAACTGCACGTAATTTTTGTTTAATCATCAGAGACGTGACGTGGGAGACGTAAACATTATTTCAAATTGAGATTTGGTTTAATACGACCTGTGGACGTGGGAAAGCAATTTGGCTTCTGTCTGAACCTGGATCTGGCAGAGTTGGAGGATGACGGTGTGATTTTACACCAGACTATCTCACCTGTTGTTAAACTTAACGATGGGTTATTGCCGACATTAGACTGCCTGTGTTAAGATGTTTTAATGGTGGTTTCATTTCACAACAGAGGCAAAGAATGCCGAGGCTCAGGGCAAACACTATCGTTACCTGGCTGTCCACGTCGGCAGATGATGGAGATGTGATGCTGCTCTGCAGGGCGCTCGATTTGCGTGTGGTTACGACAAGGAAAGTTGAAGAGGGAGGGACAGTATATGTAACAATAAGGTTCAAGCAAGCATTTTTGTGGCTGTAAACACCTGGTGTATGGTAGCTTTGTCTGGGGAGTGATATGTTTTATATTTTCAGTTTGTTTGATGAACCAAATCAACGGCGGTTAAAGACTGTAACCTTGTGGCGTCTTCCACACTCCACACTCACGTCAGCACACCTGCCTTTAATTAAAGGTTCCTGAGATGCCAGGTCAGGTGGTGCATTAGAGTCAGAGTTGGGTAAGGGTTACTTTAAAAGTAATCAAATTACTTTACTGCATTACTTTTTTGAAAAGTTACTTTATGGTGTTACTCCCTGAGTAAAGTAACTCAATTACTTTAAAGTACTTTTGAGTATTCTACATTTCCTATTGGGCAATGGACCACAGGGCGCTAAGCCTACATTTTTTTGTCTCCAAAATGAAAGTTATGGACCACTTGCCCTTCACTGAGATCCAATTCTCCCATCACAGCCGTCACTTTGACCTGTAGAAACACACAACGATCTGCTGCCGTAGACAACTGTATGACAACAACACCCCAGCATTTTTAATATTTC
>NC_065527.1:3475818-3488157 GCF_006386435.1 Epinephelus moara
AAAATAGGACAAGAATAACCCGATGACATCACACACGCCGTGAAAGACGACCAGGGATAACTGGTGAGTACCAGCGTGTAGTGTGTCATGTCTGTCGGCCAAGTCACGGCACGATTTTATGACTCCACAATCATGTAATGTGACATAGTGACTTTCAGAACGGGCAGAAAAGTCGTGTAGTGTGTACCAGGCATAATGCAAGTCCTGAGTCTGACCTGTCTGTCGGCGAGTCCTCCTCCATCTATTGAGTCGTGGGGATTTTACTGACAATCCTGTGGAATGTTTTACACTCCACCGTAGACAACGGCAGCATTTCTCCAACCACGTAGCGAGCCACAAGCTCCGTGGCTTCTTTCAGACTGACAGGTTTAACGTTATCTCCGTTATTAGAACCAAACGACAGCCGTTGCTGTTTCGGAGCTGAAGGACCAGCGTTCTAAAAGTAACAGAGGTAACTGATGTCTTGACTGAAAATGTACTCAAGTATTTGATTACTCAAACAGCAAACTAACGCGTTAGGTTACTCGTTACTGCAAAAAGTAATCAAAGTACTAGTCAACTCTGATTACAGTGACCCAAAAAAAACAACAACAGGAAACTAGGACTTGCTAGAAATGGCTCTAACAATCAGTGTCACACAGTCAGGGATAAATCATGGACAATTAGTGGTCACCGCTGGTTAACATAAGCGATAGCAGATGGAACAAAGGATGATCTGTAACGCTTAGTGCCACATTTAGGGAGGCAAAACCTCTGCTCAACATGGAGTGCAGTCTGAGACAACTGGCCGAGCTTTAGAGGTGACCCTCTCTTCATACAGATGCTGGAGGTTATTCAAAGTAACACCAGTGACCTTACGGCACAACTTGACCACTTTTTCTAATTTATTCTTGTGTTTAAGGCTCAGGTTACTGAACCAAGAGACAAGGTTAAAAGAATGAACAGACTCCATAAAAGCAGAATAGAACAAGTTCATGATTTTTCTAGCTACATCAAAACTCCTCACCTTCCTTAAAAAGAACAGGCGTTGGTTTCTTGAGCAAGCAGCCGTGGTTAGTGAGATAATGCTCAGTGAATTGGTCATTATTGCGAAACGACCCCCCTCAGGGTGATTCAAGTCCTGCAGCAACCTGTTAGGGTTCACTTTGCAACAATGACTGACTCACTGCACATTATCCCGGAGTTAAATCATACGTTATACTCTTTCTTTGTTAATACCAGTGATTTATCTTGAGTGGCAGTAAAATCAGATCTTTTCTTTTCTGGACAGATTATGGGAGCATCTATCTCAAACATACAGGGATTAAATTGCTTAAGACCAATAGCAATAATTACAGTGCATCCTCACTCTGTCCCGTGTGTGTGTGTGTGTGTGTGCGTGTTTTATTACAAGCTGAAAGTCTCGTTAAATGTTTCATATTTAATAAAGTATCACACACACACACAAATAAAAGATAAAACACATTGTAAGAAACGTGTTGCTGAGAATCAGAGCTGATGAACTACGATGCTGATCACTAACACAGTCACATCTTTTAAAGCCAGAAGAGACTTTCAGACATCAAGCGTTAAAAGATTCAGATTTCAAANTCATATTTAATAAAGTATCACACACACACACAAATAAAAAATAAAAAACACATTGTAAGAAACGTGTTGCTGAGAATCAGAGCTGATGAACTACGATGCTGATCGCTAACACAGTCACATCTTTCAAAGCCAGAAGAGACTTTCAGACATCAAGCGTTAAAAGATTCAGATTTCAAAGGACTCAGCAAGCGCTCATAAAACATTTAAATATGACATAAACAAAAATATGTTTATATTTCTCTCACTACATGCTCTGAAGTCACAGGCAGGACATTTTGTTGCGCTGAAAACAAGCAAAAAAATCTTGTGAAATAAATATTTTGAGTAATAAAAATGGACAACACAGGCAAATGATATATAATGTACTGCAACCAAACACATTAACACACAAAACGTATTGATTACCCCTGATGGTGTAGAGAGTCCACAGTGACACTTAAACTAAACATAGAACTGAAACATTGTGTCACAGCAGCAGTTAAATGTCCTCTGCACAATCACCGCTCAGCCACACGACCCTAAAAAAGGTAGAAAATGGAAATTGTGGTTAATAGAGACAGTTTGATATTTTGGGAAAAACAACTCTGGGAACATATCTCCATACAGTGGTTCATATATCTAATAAATTAGCAGCCTATGAGTGACGTAAGTGAGCTTTAGAAGAGCCTTCGGACGGAGCCAGGGTAGCTGTTCACAGTCTCTGTGCTGCTTATTCTAACTGAACAGAGCATCATTCGGTTCAGTCAAGCTCAAGTGTGTTTGCCCCCTCACTGCGGTTCGTTTGGGCAGGTGTGAACAGACTAAAACAACCAGACTGAGACCTTCTTGAAGAGGTGGTCTCAGTCCGGTTCCAAAGGAACTCTGGTGCGGTTGGTTTGTGGTGAGAAGGTGTTCCGACCTGGATGTGAAGCAACTGCAGTCACATGACACATTGTTTGGGTTAAACATGAGCATGTTACAGTCCTGGAGGATTATTAATGTGCACCTCCTCCTGTACTGCCTTAATATGCACATTCAGCACATCCAATGCATCAAAACATTGTTTTCTAGTTGGAGCCGCGCCTCGTTTTCAAACTGTATGGTTTGACTAAAATGAACAATGACAGCAATATAGTCCACGATGAGCAGCGCTAAAATCAACCTGCGTAGTTGTCCCTCCATTGTGACATTAGAAAGTGTCACATTTATCTTGCAAGTGTACTCTTCTTCAACGTTTGCTTTACTTCCTGGATTTTTCCCACATGGAAATTCTGACCAATCAAGAGCAGCTTTCTCACACAAGGCATTTGATCTGGTCCTCTTGTAAATGCTGCCGTGAGAACACGAACCAACTCTAGGTCTGAAAGCACCCGTACTTTCAGTGTTAAAGTGAAAAGGAATGAAAATGTCAAAGTGTTTCCATTCAGGCTGTTCTCACTGTTTGTACTTTTTCCTACAAAGAGTGCCAGAAATTTGTGCAGAGCCAACATATTTTGGTCGTCTGCAATCATGTGACCAAAGCGCTGACGGGAGTAAAGAAGGAGGCGGTCCTGAGTGTTCAGTTGGGAGACAGGTCAGGATCGTGGATGGACCACAAAAACACAGGACTTTCCCAAGGAGACCGCTAATCGGGGCCATGTGAATTTTTTCACAGGTACGGCCTTTTTCTACACTAAACTCATTTGTAGAATATCGAACTGTTGTGTGTGCAGATGTCTTACAAATCCTTGTATGAGCATATGTTGTTCATTAAAGTAACAAACACACAAAAACTCTTTTATCTCTACCATTTAGAAAAAACCCCAACAGGGAATACCTTTGTCTTTCTTCTTCTTCTTCTTCTTCTTCTCTTCCCTGTGAAACGTCTGCCCATCTGTCTGAATCCAGCGGAGTTTAAAGTCTGATAATCCATGTTTCCCCAGTTTAGCGTGCAGCTGTAAGGTTTGAGAAATTAAAGTGAAATCTGTGAATATCACATCATCACAGCCTTTAACACACATCCTCCTTTGGTCTTTTTTCACTGGCAGATAATGTAAGCTAAGATTGAAAAAGACACAACCCAGAGATTTCTCACTTAGCCAGGGATACGTTTAGCACCTTCAAACATTACCTGCTCCAACATCTGCTGCTGAACAGCCAGGTCATTCAGGTCCGCCTCAGACGGGAACTTTAACTTCAGGGTTGTTTTGTGCTGAGTAGGTGGATAAGACACCGTTTGACAGATGAAATGGTTCCTTGCCTCACAGTCACCATCGAACCATGTTCCTGTGATTGTGTTGACTGCAGTGCATGATGTCATAGTGGCCCCACTGTTGTCGGGCTGGTTCGTGTGCCAGTTAGTGAAGGTCCTGCGGGTCTTGTCAGACCAGCGAGCCCACGTCCTTCGAGAGAGACTGATCCAAGTGGCTACTGATAGCAGTGAGGAGATGTTATTATTCTCAGACATGTTCATCCAAGTGGCTACTGATAGCAGTGAGGAGATGTTATTATTCTCAGACATGTTCCTCACACTGACGAGGTCTGTGTAGCTGGACCTACAGTGTGTCTTAGCCTTGCTTCAAGTCATCTGAGTTTCCACTAAAATGTACCTGGAAGGACCTTTTTCTGAAAGAAAAACACAAAGTAAGGACATCAGGTTGGGCTGTGCTCATTCTTCCTTATAGAATGACTCTGATTACCAAGGTAAAAAAAGGGAACATTTTGCCGCCATGTCACCAGTTGTATTTTTCCTTGTCCTTAGTTTCCCCTCCCCCCGTCTGTCTCTCTGGGTTCATCCCAGTATCTGATCTCACATCCACGTTTCCCTCACTTGTGTGTCTGCCTTGCGTTTTAGCTCTGCCCTCGTAAGACACGGGGGAGAGATGCGAGGATTTAAGGAGAGAACAAACAAGGAATAATGTCTGTAGAGAAATGAGGCATCTTTTCCTCTGAAGCAGCCTTCAGACCAAAGATTCCCTTTGCAACCACGTGCACCCATTTGCAACTGAATGGCCTTGCAACGGCTTGCAACAGTACAGTTCACACCGAGGCACTGAGCTGAGACTGGCTCTTGCGACATCACTTAAACCGCTGTCGTTTCTAAAGCAACGGGTATGTTACGACGTAAGGTAAAGCTGAACAGCACAACAAACCCCACATGGATGCATCAGCAGAGCACTCAACTCTTAGATACCCTAACGTTACCTTTTATTTGCGTTGTATTGCATTGAGTGCGTTTACATGGACGTAATTCCCATTTCATTCGGAATAAAAGTTCATTCCTGTTAAAAGTGATCTTGTAAACACCTAATTCGGAATGAAAATGGCCAATGCGATTGAAAATTCAATCTGATGTAAGGGGCTGGAATATTTCTTTTCTAATTCTGAATGAAAGAATTTCTCGCACTTGTATACACTCATTCCTCTTTAAGTTCATTCCGGTCTTTCTGCGCATGCTCGTTTCCTTGCCCTTCTGGCGCCATGACGTATATAGCACGCATAGCAACGGGCTGAGATAGAGCAGTTGGACTCGTTGCACTCTCCGGTTTCTATTCGCCAAAGCACGGTCTTCTATCTCCCTTCTTCGACCTTCTACCTCCCTTCTCCTCCTCAACAGACGAAGCATTAGCAGAACAAGGTTGTTGTCGTACTGCTGCTTCAAGAATATAAGCAAAACAAGCCCGAAAAAGGCACTAAGAACGGCGTCGTCAAGCATCTTGTTATCCGGAGCGAGGACTACAGTGTTTTCTTCCGGTAAACGTAAACACGTAACATCCGCCCCGCCCCCTATCCAATCAGAAACCTTCCCTGCCCCAAACCTTGAGGGGACCCTAATAAACGCAATTAAAAGACGATTAAACTGATCTCTCGTGTAAACCCACATTCAGAATGAATATTTCCCATGTAAACTACCTGGAAAAACTTTAATTCCGAATGATTTCATTCAGATTTATTTCATTCTGAATGAGAAGCCATCATGTAACCGCACCCACTGTCTTTGAAACATCTGACTGTGGCTTTAGCATTATTAGTAGCTGTGCTACTTAATAAGAGAAGGCGAGGACACCGACAAAGAGCACATAATAGACTTGGAGTCGGTTAGAGCAGCACCAGACCCAGGGTGCTTAAGCAAATCTGTGCATGGACATGGAATTAGAGGCGAAGGACACGCCAGCCTCTTAAAATGTCACTCAACTGTTTCCGAACGATTTTCACCAGCTGAAGAAGCTGATAACACCTCTCGTTCAAAGGCAAAACACAAATTTCCAAAGAGGCTGATGATAACCCTGCGGTTCCTGGCAACAGGTGAGTGATCCCCATTTCATGTTTACTACCGTGTGTGTGCAACCGCCACAGTGTGCGCCCATGCGTGGGTACCCAGCTGTAAAAAAAAAAAAAAAAAATATGCACAAGCTTGGCGCTGATTGGTTACAAGGTTTGAGATGGTCTTGCGACACATTGCCAGGTTGAATCCCTTGCAACTGCATGAGCTGACCAGAGTGCAACTGAGTCATCAGATCACTGCAACTTTTCTCTGCAACGTCCTAAGACTGTTTCGTTGCGTCTGGAATCTTTGGTCTGAACTGGCCTTTACGTGCACGTGAAGCGACCTCTGTTTCTAATGATGACGGTGGCCGATCACAGCTGGATCAGCTGTCAGGAAGTTTTTTTACCAGCTATAGAAACTTTTGATGGCGTTTGCGTCTGCACACACATAATGTCGGTGAAGATTCTCAGTCATTCAGGTCATGGTAATTGTAAGTGCTAATATCGTAGGCAACTGGACTTGCTTGTTCTTCAAGAAAGGCAAGCAAGTCCAGTTGCCTACGATATTAGCACTTACGAACACACACATAATGTTATATATACATATATCAGTCCCTCCAGCAATTCTTGCGACCCCAATAAAAAACGCAAATTCAATGAAAGTCAGCAATATTTGTGGGGGTCTGCAATTTTTCAAAAGTCCCACGATTTTCCTGCATTTTTCCGCGTTTTCCGGCCGACTGGAAGTCGGCGCGCATGCGTCGTCATTTGAAATGTCATCAGACGTGTCATCAAATGCACTAATGGCATTGCAGTATGGAGAAGCGCTCTGTATTGACATAAGAATTTGCACTTGCAACATTATTGGAGTCCATGTTTTGAAACTAATTAAATAAAACTAAAGAAGAGATCTATAAAAACCATTTGCAACTATTTTGTAATATTCAGAATAATTATTATAGCAAGTGATTACATGACTTATTTTTTTGGAGGTAGTAATTTAAAAAAATCACATTTTTTTCTCCTTTCGTCATTAGCCACAATTTTTGTTACTTGCTACAATTTCCTGCAAAAAAATCGCATAAAAATGTCACAATTTCCATCAATTTTTTTGACAAAATTGGCCGCAAATTCAAGGTTTTTTTGCCACGAGATCCTGGAGGGCTGCATATACTTGTGTATCCTCACTTCCCTCTTCTCTGAAAGCCTCCTCTCTCCTCGACTCCTCCGAGTGCATTTTACAAATTGAGGCGTCTTACACGATGTTGAGTCTCAGTTGATTTGCGGGTCAAGTGATCGAGGATAGAGGAGTGGAGGAGTGGAGGAGGGATATTGGGATGATCCCTCTCTGTGTCTGTGCTGTGGGCGTGGCCACTCCTTCACTCTCCTGGGTTCCTGATTACATTCATTCAGCTCACCTGCTCTCTGCTGCTCACCTGAAATCCATCCAGTAATCAGCCCTGCAGTATAAATCACCAGCTCTCCTCTTTGGATCGTTAAGTCTACCACTGTGGTACAGTCATGCTCGCAAAGTCTGCAGATGTGGTAAAGCCTGGATGTGCCTGTACTGACTAACTAACTGCCTTGCAAAATGTACTGCAGACCAGTTTTGGATGTGGAGGACACGGGGACAACTGAGTCCAAAATCCAGCAGCTTTATGACACATTTGCCAAAATTCATTTGAGTTTTAATTTCTTTAAATACTTTCACTGCAACAGTTGATGTATGCGATTAATTTAGATTAATAATCACAGAGCATGTCATTAATTAGATTAATATTTTAAATCACTTTACAGCCCTCGTTTAAATTTAAGTTATAATTTATGTTAAATGAAGTTTCTGCTTCAGGTTTTGACTTCCCTGTGAAAATTTCATTTGTGTTGAATTTTAATAAAGCAACTTGCGCCAATAAACAGACCTCTCTTACCATTGTAGCAGGCTGCAGGATGAGTTCTCATACAGCTATTGTCATCCCAAAACCCGTCCTGTGTCATCACGACGCAGCCCTGCTTGGACATCATATTGTTTGGCTGATTTTCCTTCCAGTTGCTGAATTCATCGTTTCAGTCTTTATCTCCCAGCGCCCACTTCCATCCTTTAATGTCATCATAAAGCCCTATCCAGGCGTATTTTCCGTGGCCTTCCTGGACTCTCATCAGCCTGTCGTTGTCCTCTTTGTCGTGCACAGTGGCGAGGTCAGTGAAGGTGTCTCTGCAGTAGCTCTGAGCTTCAGCCCAGGTCTTTAACATCTTCACATAGTGGTACTCTCTGATGATGTTTGTAGACAGAGCACACAGCCCTGATGGATAAAGGACTGTTGTTCATTTACACTCATGTTTCCTACTGTGACACAATAATCATGCAGCAAACACAACCTTTAATAAATGCATACACATCATTTTTACTGGAGACTGTCAGTGTGATTCAGCACTGTGATACTATACTGAAGCTACATCTGTGTGTCTGTCCCACTGCCTCACACACAACGCTCACACACAATCATGTCTCTGACCTGAGAGAGTGAGCACAAACAGCAGTGTCGTCTTCATCCTTTAGATAAAAACATGCACAACACATTCAGCAGTTTCATGATCTCTGATAAAAACATGCACAACACATTCAGCAGTTTCATGATCTCTGTAACACTCCCAGGTTGTGATCAAAGAAGATACATACACACATTAAGATCATCAGACCTACCTCAGAAAGTTCCAGCTCGTGTTTCCACAGTTTGTCCCGACACATCTCAAACCTGTGTGAAGTATTCACCTTCATTTATTCAGCGTCTCCTCCTTCTCTGAAGTAATTATGCAATCACATGTCATTTATTTGTTCCTGACTTTAGAAAACAGGATGTAGACACATACAAATCAAGGCGGTGAAATTGAGCGTGTGACCTTTAACTCGGTCGTTAAGAACATTACGACACAAAGACACGAGAGCAGCAGGTGTTAGTGTGAAGAAGAGTTAACCTGTATGATAACAGTCAGATTAAATGTCCGTCTATCCAGTGCTGCTTATTCAGGGTCTCTGGAAGCTGGAGCTTATCCCAGCATGCACTGGGGGAGAGGCAGGCAGACACATACAGTTCATTACAGAGCCATTTGGAGGGTTCATACATTTACATATATGTTATAATTATGAACATCAGTATAAGATAATTACTGTAGAAGTAGTAATACTACAATCATGAAACCCAAAAATTAAGTTAAAGTGTGTGGCTATTTAAAACATCTTTTCTTTCATTTTTTATTAAACAAAATTAACAAAAAATAAAGAAAAATAAAGTAGCAAAAAAAAAAAAACCCAACAAAAAATATATCTTTATGCTTACTACTTTACGCCAGGGCCACACTGCCTGCGAAGCGCAGCGCACCGAAATTCTCGTGCGAGCCGGAGCACCTCCGTTCACATCAGACGCGCATTTCTCCGCGCCGGTCGACAAGCAATTCTGCTCCCAGCTGTTGTTTTTCCATCATGGGTAACTGCCCGGCTTGACACATTCGCTCGTGGCTCGCGCAGAAAATGGACCAGATGTCGAAATGATCGCTGCAGGGCCGGCGGCGGAGCTGCGCGGCGCGGCCGGTGTGGATGACACAATCGGTTAACATGGGCGCCGAAAGGAAACTGGCTTCACTTCTCAGCGCTTCGAGGCTATTCGCGGCGCTTCCGCGGGCGGTGTGGCCCTGGCGTTATGTGCTGTCATGCATCATATTCTATAAAATGCTTTGTATGTAAAACTGAATCTGAAAAATAATTAGTGTTAACTATGATAACCTTGCTAACAACACGTTATAATAATATAATAATAATATAATAATATTTATTTATATAGCACTTTTCTGAACAATGTTACAAAGTGCTTAACAAGAAGAGATAAAACCAAATAAGGTAAAAACAGACATGGCAAGTGACTAAAAGACTGACACATAGGAAGCAGAAAACAGTTCAAATGAATAAATACAAAAAACAAATTTAAACAGTATAAATTAAAAGCAGTCAAACATTCACAAACGCTTTTACATAGAGAAAGGTTTTAAGACGAGAGTTAAAAAAGGCAAGGGACTTAGTGTGCCTCCGCATTCCAGAGTGTGGACGCTCTAACAGCAAAAGCACAATCTCCCTTTGTCACAAACTGCGAGCTAGGAGTAACCAGCAGGGCTCGATCCGCGGATCTCAGTGGATGAGAGGGCACATACACATGTCAGTAAGTCTGTAATATTTGTTGGCGCTAGACCATTTAAGGCCTTAAAAGTGAGCAATAAAATTTTAAAATCAATTCGAGAACTAACAGGGAGCCAGTGTAGGCAGGCAAGCACAGGGGTGATGTGCTCTTGCCTCTTTGTCCCAGTAATAAGTTGGGCAGCAGCATTTTGGACCAACTGGAGATGACGGATGGAGCTCTGACTAATACCTGAGTAATGTGCATTGCAGTAATCAAGTTGCGAATAAATAAAAGCATGAATAACTTTTTTTTAGGTCTGTGAGTGATAGAAATGACCTAATTTTCGCAATCATCCTGAGCTGAAAGAAACAAGACTGAACAGGACTTTTGACTTGATTATCAAAACAGAGTTTGGCATCAAAAATCACACCTAGATTCCAGGCAGCCTGCTTAATATTCTTTGACAGCTCTCCCAGATTAGCACCAGTGGAGTTAATGAACTTTAGGGGACCGAACAGAATGACTTCCGATTTATCATCGTTGAATTGAGGAAGTTTTGGGACATCCAGGATTTAATGTCAGAGAGGCAAGATGAGAGATTACTTAGGCTGCAAGAATCTGTGGTTTTTAACAGCATGTACAATTGAGTGTCATCTGCATAGAAATGGTAAAGCACATCATGAGTCTGGATAACCTGGCCAAGAGGTAGCATGTATATGGAAAACAGAAGAGGACCATGGACAGAGCCTTGAGGGACCCCACACCTCAACTGGGCTGAGGAAGAAGAGACATTACCCAGGGCAACAGAGGTAGGACTGACGTAGGCTGAGTTACATGTTACATAGGCCTACATAATACTGTAATCTGTATTCATGATGTCATGTGATGTGCCCTTTTGACTGTGCGATAAATAACTTGATTTTTTTACACTTCACTTCCACTTCCTGTCCGTCCACTGTGTCTGTTCAAAGGGAGAAATGGCGAAAAGGAATCAGCAAAAAACAAAATTGGCACTTCATTTTTTTTCATTCAAAAAAAACCAAATACACCATATGATTTCATTTTCTGTTTTTGGTTTAAAATGAAACGAAAAAAACAAGTGACTTCTGTTTTTCATCTTAAAATGATAAAGGAAAATAGGAATTGCCATAAACCAAAAACAGGCCGCTTTGGATTTTGTTTTTTGTTTTTTTTGATTCTGCTACAAAAAAGGAAAAATGTCTCTGTGTTCTTGTTTCTTGCTTTTGGTTTAAATCTTTCGGTTTGGTCTGTTTTTAAATTACAAATGAATTACGAAGTATCCAGTGATACCCTGACTGAAGTCTTATATGTCTGTGCCAGCTGAGCAGATATCAAATTAACTGTTAAAACACCTAAGTCTGATGTGAACTGACGTGTAACTTAAGTTACAATGATTCAGGTGAAACTAAAGATATAGTCCGTATTATTATTGCTTGTTACATGATGATTGTTTGCACTTAGTGTTTAGAGGGGAGTGTTTTTTATGGCAGACTTTATCTTACTGGAAAGTACTGTGTTTGTGTCCTCGGGCAAGACACTAAACTCCAAATTGTACATACTCGGACAGCACCTGGCCTCCAGTCTGATGCCATCAATGTGTGAAGCAACAATTGTAAACAGTTTTGGATAAAGGTGCTTTATAAATGCAGTATATAATGTTACAAGACTGACGTGATGTCCTTCTCTGACATGCAGTCTCAACATTATATTTTCTCAGACAGGGACAAATATTTGGTTTGCTGTGAGTGGTTCAGGACATCCTGAAGTAATTATGTAAAACCAACATCTTCATCTCACTGGCTGGTGCGAACAGAGCTTGGACTCTGATTTTCATGCACTATCAGGTGGTGAAATGAAGCGTGTGACCTTCTGCTGCAGGTCATTCACATTATTACTGTAAGCAAACTAAAGGTGACAGGCAGGTCACAGTCATTAACACGCAGTCTCTCAGCAGAGGACGCTGCATTGTGTTGCGATAAGAGCTGAGTCACATTCAACATTTTTGGTGGACAATGCTGCATTTTTTTGCCAAAGTCCTCCACATTGGCACCTCTGTGCATCAATGGAGAGGTCTCATTCAAATTAATCTGTTTGTTTTTTTTCACCCAGCACTGTTTTCTTTCTCGATGCAGCCTTGTTGAAACTAATGAAATGTGAGAGGCTGTGTAGTGAAGAGATGAACTAAACCATTTCAGTCCAGCACCTCTGGAACCAGCAGTAACCCTTCAGACATGGTACCTAGACCCTCGGTCTGTTCAGACAGTCCTCTTAAATGTGGGCGGGGTTGTTGTCACTCACTGCTCCGTCCAGCACTCGCTGTATTTCCTCATCAGCGGTG
>NC_065527.1:3488489-3490894 GCF_006386435.1 Epinephelus moara
GTACCTCTTGCATAAAAGACAAAAACAGGGGCAGCGTTGTAGGAGGCGGTGGTCGGTGAGGCCGTTAAATACATCGCGACTGGAGGACGGAGAATTCTTTTCTCTAGTACTGCCGATGAGAGAAATTGAATTGTTATTTCTTCTTCGTGTCTCACTAGAGCTAAGTACCGGGTAGTGACAGCAACACTGCCCCCACGGTTCCCGGTGGTACTGCTCCGTTTGGCCCGTATCCGTAAGCTTTATGGAAACGTGCAGAAATATGGACGAAATGAACGCATAGCACGGACAGAAGGCTCCGTCCGTATCCGGATCCGTATTTAACGTTGAGCATAAATGGGCCTTTATTCATTACAATACATTCTTTCAGTTGCCGAAAACCCCCACGTATAATTGTGTAAAATACTTATTGATAGTTATGACTATCAAAATGCTACTTGAATTGTGTGGGCCAGAAATAATATTCAACCACATCATGATACAGAGATATGTATAAGTATAGAGTGTAGAGGGACTGAAAATACATTTTATTATTGCAGCTAAAATGGCTGAAAAACAAGTCAGTAATGCCCAATTTATTGAGTTATAGTCCTTATTTACACACATCTGTTTTTTAACATGTGTAGCCTGTTATGTAGAGATGTATGAATACATTTTTGTTCAGTCACAAAAAAGGTTATACATGGGACTTATATCTTGTTATCTGCAGGGACAGATGAGTTCAGCACTGTTCATCAACTTATATGACATATATATGAATATGACAGCAGCGATAGTTGAATGTTTCCATGGCAACGAGTAAAACAGTCTCGAGGGCTGTCTATCAGCGTCGCGCTACGTATAACTGCAGTCTGCGAGGGCTCAGTCTGCAGGTCCAGAGGGTGGACATTTGGATTCAGCCTCTGTGTGTCTGTGCTGTGGGCGTGGCCACATTCATTGAACTCACCTGCTCTCTGCTGCTCACCTGAGATCCATCCAGTAATCAGCCCTGCAGTATAAAACACCAGCTCTTCTCTCCAGTCCTCTCTTTGTTGAGTCCACCACTGTGGTACAGTCACACCTCAGGCCTCTGTTGGCTTGTGAATTCAACCCAGACTTTTGCTTGTGTACCTTTTTTTCATGGATACTTGCCTTGTGTTTCCCTGTGTCATAGGATCACCACCTGCCTGCCTGTTTGTTCCTCTGCCACATTCACAGCCAGCCAAACCCCTCCAACCTAGTTTGCCTCCCTGCCATCAACCCACTCTCCTCAGCCTCCATCCCCTGGATTTTCCCTACAGCCACATTTATCATCCTGACAGTAAACCCCCCATTTTTACCTCTTTCTTCCTGACTCTGTGGTCTGCGTTTGGCTTCACGTTGTTGATTGTAAGAGAACGATGCTCCACAATGCTTTTGTTCTTAAAGTGAGAATTAGAATATATGTAGCTCACATAATCCGTTTGAAATTAATACATATTTTTACACAGTGAAATTCAAGGTTTGTTGATGGATTCACGTTGTTAACTCATGCATTGCGTAACATTACAAGTACATTTTACCTTTATCTTATTTTACTCTGTGTAAACACATCTTTAACCTCTGGGGCAGAAAAATGAAGCCAACACCAAGTGCCAAAAAGTGCGGTTCTTTGAAGAGCTGCTTGAGGCTGACTCCAGAGACCAGTCAGTCTTCATTGACCCCCAAGGAGTGAACGTCTCTAAAGCTAATTTCAACATTCATGACAACTGTACAGGGGTGGATTTTTTTTGTTTTTACCGGTTTACAAAATGAAGGACATGACATGAGTAACAGGCTGTCTGCAGATAGTGTCCTCGGCTTCTTAGTGAGATCCACCCCTCGCTCCTCCACAGCTCCACCGTCTCTCTCGCCCAAATATAGACACTTCTGGCTTAAAATAACCAAGATGGCGACGGCTGAAATGCCAAAATTGGAGTCCAGAAACCAATGGGTGACGTCATGGTAGCTACATCCACTATTTTTGCAACCTGTGGTAGAGTTCTTGTCATTAAGACAACAATAATAATCTTATTACATAATGACGAAAACGCTGTGTCTGTTCCACGTTTTTCTCCTCACTGACTTGGTCAATCCATGTGAAATTTGGCACAGTGGTAGAGGGTCATGGGAGGATGCCAATGAAGCAATATTACATCAGTTGGGGGGCGCTATAGCAACCCATTGAAATGTCAAACTTTGAAGGCAATGAATATTGCGGAGGGTGTGGCTCATCACATAAAGGTGTATAACATCTCAAGGGTTTCACCCATCACCACGCAACTTTGTAGGCATATGACCACACATAATCTGAGGGGACCCCTCCATTATTGACCCCATCAAACAAAATGGGGGCGCTAGAGAGCTCATTTCTTATCTAGGCCTAACCGCCATATGGATTTTTACTAAAC
>NC_065527.1:3490957-3494062 GCF_006386435.1 Epinephelus moara
CTCAACTACTAATGTACAGTTTTAGCCCACTAACTATCTCACTATTGGCAATGGTACTACTGTACTTTCAATAAAGCAATCGTACTATCAAATTCACAAACACTCTGTCTGAATACATTGCTCTTCTTAATGGGTTCAGTTGACTACTTAATCTGCAATTTCCTATGACCTGTATCCCAAACACACACCATGTCAAAATGTACGTGGGCAACTGTGCACTCAATGGGTATGGACTAGTAAACTTTATTTATATAGCACCCTACATACAAGAAATGCAGCACAGCGGTCTTTACAATAAGGGCAGTATAAGTACTGAGTGCTTCACATGAAAGTAGACAGAATGGGCATAAAGATAAGATGTTAAAAGAGTTGCAGCAGCGTGAAGAGTAAAAATATAAAGTTTCCGACCTGTATCAGAAAGTCAGAGTGAGGTTAAGTCTAAAGTGAATGGATTCGTTTTTAGCTTTCTGTTAAATATTTAGCGAGCAGCTTCTCTGAGATCTATAGGTAGTGTGTTCCATATCCATATAACAAGGGAGTTAGTGATGTAGCTCGGTCCCAGCCCATGTAGGGCTTTGTATACAAGGAGGAGGAGCTTAAAATCAACTCTAAATGTAACAGGAAGTCAGACTGTAGCCTGTTAATAATTACAGCAGATCGTTGTTGTTCCAAAAGCCTCATTTCAATCATTCCTCTCTGTCCTGCTTTGTGTGTGTGTTTTAATACAAGCTCAGAGTCTTGTTTTATTGTTTCATATTTATTAAAGTATCACACAATAAAAAGGCTTTTGCTACAAATCCAAGATGAAAAACATTATAAAATATTAACTGCTGAGACTCACAACTGATAGTTATCTCTGATAGCGACCATAAACAGAATCACATTTTTCAAAGCCAGAAGAAGACTGAGAAACATTAAAGTTTTTAAATTTAAAAGGACTCAGCAAGTGCTTATAAAACATTTAAATTTGACTTTAACAAACACATTTTTATATTTCTCAAACTTAAGTAAAACTCTACATATAAAACATTTTTAACTGCAAACATACAAAAAAATACAACTGTCAAACATGCATTTTAACTAATAATAATCTGTCATAATGAGCTGTGAGTGATGCAACAACACAGACAAATGATATGTAAATATAATGTACTGTACACACAGCATGCAACCAAACATATGGACACACACAGCCATTACATAATGTAGAACATATGTAGTGAAACTTTGACATCGTGTTACAGCAGCAGGTAAATGTGTTGAAGGCCACGATGTCCTCTGTGCAGTGATCGCTCAGCCATACGACCCTGTAAAAGGCAAGATGATATATTCATTTGTAACCAGACCGAGACCACCTCTTCAAGAAGGTCTCGGTCTGGTTGTTTTGGTGCACACCTGAGTGTGATTGCTGTGTTCACACCTGCCCAAATGAACCGCACTGAGGGGGCAAAGGAACTTGAGTTTGAGTGAAATGAACCAAACAGGGCAGGTGTGGACGCAGCCTTAAGCTCACTCATTATCATATCAGTCTCATGATCTTGTGCAGTTGGCCAGGTTTTTTTAGTTTGCCTAGTTGCCAGTCTTTGTGCCAAGCTACCAGCTGCTTATTCTGACTGTACACATATGAGAGTGTTATCGACCTTCTCATCCAACTTTCAGCATGAAAGCAAATACACACATTCGCCAAAATGTTGAGCTGTTGCTTTGAATATTTCATTAAAGTAACAAAGCCACAAAAACAAATCTCCACTATTTAGAAAACCCAACAGGGAATACCTTTGTCTTTCTTCTTCTTCTCTTCCTTGTGAAATGTCTGCCCATCTGTCTGAATCCAGCGGAGTTTAAAGTCTGATAATCCACGTTTCTCCAGTTTAGCGTGCAGCTGTAAGGTTCGAGACATAAAAGTAAAAACTGTGAATATCACATCATCACAACCTCCTTTCTTACCTTCCTGTGATTTTTTTTTCATTGAACAAGAGCACAAACACTGAGTGAGAGCTGGTGTCTTTTTAATGTCTTTCCAAAACCAGGAACATATGAGCAAACTTGACAAATTTAAACTGTGTTTATATGTGTGGAAGGGACGATGACAGGAGGTCTAACACTTGGACCCAGGTGAGGAGCAGAGTCTAAGGGGCAGTTCATCGCCCAGGCTTTTAATATAAGGTTTAGGGTTGTTAAAGGAGGACTGAGTGGCAGCCATTACCGTTCAGGTGTGAATCCCTGACACTCCAACAACCCGAGCCGAACTCATTACCAGGGATAGTGTTATAATTTAGCAGATTTGAACAGTACCTGCTCCAACATCTGCTGCTGAACAGCCGGGTCATTCAGGTCCGCCTCAGACCGGAACTTTAACTTCAGCGTTGTTTTGTGCTGAGTAGGTAGATAAGACACCGTTTGACAGATGAAATGATTCCTTGCCTCACAGCGGGCGTTAAACCATGTCCCTGTGGTTGTGTTGACGACGACACATGTTCTCATAGTCCCCCCACTGTTGACGGGCTGCTTCTTGTGCCAGTTACTGAAGGTCCTGGGCGTCTCGTCAGACCAGTTAACCCAGGACGTCCTGTAGAGACCAATCCAGCTTCTGTCTGGCAGCAGTGAGGTGATTTCGTTATTCTCAGACCTGTTCCTCACACTGACGAGGTCTGTGTAGCTGGACCTACAGTGTGTCCTAGCCTCCATCCAAGTCATCTGAGTTTCCACTAAAATGTACCTGGAAGGACCTTTTTCTGAAAGAAAGCAGAAATGACAACAGGTTGGGCTGTGCACGGGCATTTTGCCCCACAGAATGACACTAGATACTAAAGCCCCGTTTCACACACACACACACACACACACACACACACACACACACACACACACACACACAAAGAAGCAGCAAACGTTTCAGTCCTGCACTTTCACCAGGGAGCACCTATGGAAGTCCAGGACTGAAACGTTTTCTTTTGTGCACGGATGTCTGAAATAAATTTACTTTTTTTTTTGCATTGAATCTATGGGGTGCCGTTTGTAAAGTGTCTCACGCTGAAAATAACATCAACATTTTGCCACATTTAGCTTCAAACAATGTTTAAAAAAGTATTGTGAATTTTTTAACGT
>NC_065527.1:3494094-3494303 GCF_006386435.1 Epinephelus moara
ACATTTAGCTTCAAACAATGTTTAAAAAAGTATTGTGAATTTTTTAACGTCACCTTTTACCACATTTACAGCAATATTTGTTAACTTAGAAATATATTAAATAGTTAAATCTAAATATTAAATGTGGCACCTAAATGTTAAATGTTAAATCTAAATATTAAATCTAAATCTAAATCTAAATATTAAATCTAAATCTAACAACACTAACA
>NC_065527.1:3497770-3506375 GCF_006386435.1 Epinephelus moara
CAATGGCCTCCACAGTCACCAGATCTCAGTCCAATAGAGCACCTTTGGGATGTGCTGGAACGGGAGATTCTCATCATGGATCAACTGTGTGATGTCATCATGTCAATATGGACCAACATCTCTGAGGAATGTTTCCAGCACCTTGTTGAATCTGTGACACCAAGAATGAAAAAGGGGTCCAACCTGGTACCAGCAAGGTGTACCTAATAAAGTGGCCAGTGAGTATACAAAAAGTTATTTTCTATCAAATTTTCCAACTGTATCTTTGAGGTAAACTAGTAGCTGATACAACAAACCCTGCTGTCAAAACTGTGTTTACAAAAAGTAAATGTAACTATTGGTCATCCTGCAGCAGAACGGCCCACCTGGTATATCATCTTGATGGGTTTACTATTATGGTGGCTGAGTGTAAAAATGAAGCTACTATTAACTACTTTATATGCTGCTGCCATGCGTCATATTCTATGAAATGCTTTGTATGCAAAAGCCAAATATGCAAAGTAACTAATGACTAAAGCTGTCAGACAATTACAGTGGAAAAATCCTCCCTTGAGGGAGCAGCATAATATTGAAATACTCAAGTAAGGTACCTTAAAATGGTACTTAAGTATAATGCTTGAGTATTTTTTTTAGTTACATACCACCACTATGTGTGTTATTTGTGAAGTTCTTTTAATGTCTAGGACAGGAAACATCTGATCTAAAGAGGATCCACTGTGACTCAACATCAGCCTGAGACACATATTTGTTTTGCTGTAAGTGTTTCAGGAAATCCTACAGTAATTATGTAAAACTAACATCTTCATCTCACTGGTGCTCAACTAGCTCTTATTTTCCTGCACTATCAGACGGTGAAATGAAGCGTGCGACCTTCTGCTGCAGGGTCATCCACATTATTAATGTCAGCAAACTAAATAGCGTCTAACTATAACAAGCAGTGTAGCAGGACCAGTCGTTACAATGCTGCAGTAGAATAAAACATTTCAGTGCACTGACCTGCTCTACATCATCTCTTACTGCTTGCATCACACTGACAGGACTGGTGTGTGATATCTGTGCGTGAGTTTGGGCAGATGACGGATTTCAGTGACCTTTAACTCCTGGTTGATCTCAACTCATTCATCCAGTGAGTTAAAGCTGACAGCTCCCAGTTATGTATGGTGTCAGTCTCAAGGCTGAGAGGCAGGAAACAGATGGACAGAGCTGTCTCTGAGGAGAGCTGGGCACCTGACTCTGTGTCATTTAAACTGATGGACTACCTTAGAGCTCCCCCTAGTGGTCACTGTGTGGCTCTCGCCTATTCTGACTGTCAGTGGTTTTCATTTGAAATGGGGGGAATATTTAGATCACTGGTGAGGGTTACTGGAAAATCTGCACCACTCTCCTCCCTTGATGCCACCTTTACAGCCTTTGGTGTTTCTCTAGTGGAAGTCTCCAGTTCCACCTTCACACTCTACAGATAAGGAAATCCTTCCTTTTGTCAGACTGGGAAGAATCATGTGCATAATAAACGGCTTCCTGAGGACGTTTTGGATGATGTAGGAACCCTTTTTCCGACTATATACGAGAGCTGGACTCTCCGGATATCCCTGAATGATTGATAATGTATTCTAGACGTTATGATGTGACAGGCAGTTGTCTGACTAACAACCATTATATCATGTTTTTGGTATTTTTATCGTCATATTTTTCACTTACTATTTACTTTTTTGTTGTGTCACTATTGGATTGACCAAATAAAACTGTGTTTCTGTGTATCTGTTCTGTTTGGAAAAAAATCAATAGGCAGATTGCGGGGAAAAAATTTCAAAATAAAGTTGATGCAGCAGTTTCTTTTTTGCCGCCACCAGTTCAGGACTTTCCCCCTTTTTGAGTTTATTCACTGTAGTGTAATGATACAGAAAACAAGAATGTGTTGTTGCTTATAAAAATAAGATGCAGCAAACATTATGTGATAAAATAAAGTACTGAAGTACATTAAATACTATGGCCTTTTTTCATTAATAGTGCTTATGTCTTGTTTTTGCTCATGTGCCTCGTTATGTGTTTTTGTCTATGGTTATATGTTTGTTCTGTGTTCATGTGCTCGTCTATGGACATACCATCAATCTGATTTCATGTGTGTTTCTGTGCTTTTATATGTTATTTTAATGTCTTTTTCTTATATACACATAAACCATCAACCTGCCAGGGACTGCAGATGATAACTAGCCTGTATGGCTAAATCTGGAACATTTACATGACTTAAGAAATCATGTTAATTAATGTGCATTGTCCCGTTATAAATAAAATAAAATAAACATAAACATAAACATTAAGTTGATAAGGCTAACATGTTAGCAAACAAATCTTGCAGACACATTTATTTGGAGTTGGGTTTCTAGCCACGTGACTAATTTAAAGGTAGGATCTGGAGGATTTTCAAACAAAACAAAGTATAGACATATACAAATGAAATCCTGCTTAAACATCACCTGTGGGCTTCTACTCATGTGTGGTGGTGACTCTGTTTGCAGAGCTCCTGCCCTTTAACTGTATTTTGATGTTTTTGTGAGTTCGGACCGCTTCTGGGCGGAGATTTCCCCAGCCAATGAGAGAGCGCAGGTGCCGTGCCCGAGCTTGTCCGAGCGTGCACCAGCGCGAGCCTTGCCTGAACCTCTTCTGTGAAGCCTTCTTCCGTACCTCCGGGCTCCATACACCTGGGAGAGTTGAGCCTGATAGGAGGGGCCAAATTTGAATGTGTGTTTACAAACAGCAACTGGAAAATCCTCCAGACCCTACCTTTAAGAAAATGTTCAATATACTTTCAGCTTCATTTTGGCTTCCACCAACTCCTGAGCAAAATATCTGGACATATCTTTAAATGCTAAATGCTCCACTACATTAAAGCCAATGCGAAGGCGCCCAAAACTGCAGGGGTGTTAGTGGTTGAGTGGTCAACCTATTTTATTTAAGATGTTCTAACTTAATTATTTTAATTCCACTCTACTTAAAAATGTAAAAATAAATAAATAAAATAAATAACATTTAAATTTGACCAACTTCATAAAATAAGTTGTCAGCTGATAAAAACACAAACCCAATGAATAATTTTTTAGCGTGCAGCTAACTGGCCAGCTCATGAATTAGCTTTGGGTAAACCCAGTTGTGCTAATGATGCTAACAGGAACACATGCTAGCCACAGTTATTAGACCTGCGCGTATGAAGAATTTAGGGGAATACGGGGAAGGGAAACATTTTAAGTTTTTAGTTTGTAATATGTAAGAAGAACTCAGTATTCACAAAAAGCTGCTCAGAGAAACTTGATAATTCTCCTACTGGAATTTTATTTCCCCGTCTACACAATCGAGGCACGTTTAGTCTTAGTGGAGGTTAAGATTGGTAGGAATAATTACAGTGGATCCTCACTCTGTCATAAATGTAAGTTTAATCATTTCTCTGTGTGTGTGTGTGTGTGTGTGTGTGTGTGTGTGTGTGTGTGTGTGTGTGTGTGTGTTTTAATACAAGTGGAAAGTCTTTTTTAATGCTCCATATTTCATAGTGTCAAGTGTCTCTCTCTCACACACACACACACACACACACACACACACACACACACACACACAGGCCTCTGCTACAAAAGAAAACACAAAACACGCTGTAAGAAATTCATTGCTGAGAGTCACAGCTGATGAACTATGATGCTGCTCATTAACACAATCACATATTTCAAATCCAGAAAAGACTTTCAGACATCAAGCATTAAATATTTCCCACATGTCAAAGCACCCAGCAGCTCTCATTAATCATTAAAATATGACATAAACAAAAACATGTTTATATTTTTCAAACTAATTTTTAAACCTCACTACTTGCTCTGAAGTCAAAATCAGAACTCTGTATTTTCAACATTATTTAAACTGCAAAATGCAACAAAAAAAGGAAAACAATTAAATAAAAATTTAAATAAAAATTTAAATAAAAATAATAATTATTTTTTGATGAAGTGATGCAACAACTCAGGCAAATTATAAATGATGTACTGTAGCTACACAGCATGCAACTACACACATTAACATAAACCATTTGCAGAAAATTAAACAAGGTACAACTCCAGTGAAATATGATCCCATCAGCTCCTTTAACTTGTGCTCTGTCCTTCAGTCCTTTGTTGGCTGCTGCTCTATAATTATCCGTGTTTCCGGATGGTCCTGGTGATCTATGGTTTCTGGTTATGGAATGAACTAACTGCCCACACATCCCGACCTCAACAAGAGGGCTGCGTGGCAGTCTTGTTTTTAGTTTATATACTTAATGAACATCATTGTTACTGCTTGGAAACCTCGTCTCTGCTGTCCCTTTGTGTCAAACTGGTGATAATGACTGTCTGAAATGGTCCCAGTCCTCACCTCTGGTTAATAGTTTTACCCAGATTGTCTGCGTCACTGATGCACTGTAGGTTTCCATGGAAAAAGTGCCACTATATCAGCATGGCTTTGTTCAGTGGCATTTCCAGCTTAAGAAGTTGGATAAAGTGCATTTACAACGTGTTCCCTCAGCTGAGAATCTGTATCAGTCATAGACTCACACTGAACATAGACTGATGCTGCTCAAAGGAGCTGCGGAAGAAGGTGCTTTTTAACCTATTTCAGGCTGAACTGGGACAAAAACTGGTCCTGACCAGGTTAGGTTTGCAATAGTCTCGCTCACCAGACCTTTCTCAAGAAAAGAAAGGTCTGGCTGGGCCGACTCTCACTTTAAGATTGGAGAAAAAAACGCCCCGGCTGCTTGTATTTCTTTCAACCAATCACAATCGTTCTGGGCGGTGCCACAGCAACGGTGCGCTTGCAAAAATATTGCCAGGGGGAAACAGGTTTTGGTGTAACACGCCCACAAAAATATCGCCTACAGGACACGAACCATGGCAGAAAAATGGCTACATCCCCGCAAGATCAAACACCGCAAAAGTTGGTAAAGGACGTGTTGAAAACTGCAACCGGAGGTGGTCGGGCGGGACTTCACGGGTGGCTCATTCCGCCCAATGAGAGGCTGATCTATGCAGCAAACTTCCACCCACTCAGACTAGCTTTGCAATAATAGCTGCAATAATGAATAAATTAATTTGAAAGCACCTCAAGTCTCCTGCATGTATAAGAATAACATGTGGGAGTCTTATTAACATTACGCCAGGGAAAGCTAAGACCTTGAGCAGGCCAGACGTGCGGTTTTGGGGGTAGAACAGACTGAGTGTAAAGTTATGTTCGTCATCACAGGTGTTTTACATTGGTTAGTGCTGCAGTGTGTGAAATGGCTTGATTTTTGGAAATAGTGCGGAGTTGAAAAGCTGACTTTTACTACTGCATTTATTTATTTGTCAAACTTAAAGATGGAGTCAAATATCACACCAAGAATTTCAAGGGTTAGGGAGTGATCACACAGAAATGAAAGACGCCTGAAACGCTGGAAGTGGTTATTCAATACGCACTAGCTACTGGCGTCTGACGCTCAAAAAAGTTGAAAATATTTCAACTTTTCATCTATGCGTGTCTACAGAAACGCGAGTCTAAAAAGAAGCGTCTACAAAAACGCCTGTCTAAAAAGACGCTTGAACCCCGGTCAGACGCGCCGTATCATGGGATATATCATATCATAGTGTTTCATCTCGGTGTGATCGCTCCCTTACAAGTAAACTCTAGCATGTCCTCGGTGTAGACTGTCCAGGTGCTGCACTGCCCCTGCTGTTAGGGTGTTTTCACATATAGTCCTTTTTAAACAAACCAAACTCAGTCCTCTTAAAGTGCACCAACAGAAAAAGGACTCAGTTCACTTTCTGGTCAAATTCAGCTCTCTGTTCACACTATATATAATGTATATTTGATATAGTTTTATTTTACTGTGACGTGGCGCTGCAGTGAGGTTATGAACTCCCTCACTTCCAGATGAACTTAAAACTGGAGGAGACCCTCAGTGTGTCTGTGTGCTGTAGACTGTTGCTGTTTGATGTATTCTACAGTCCACATCTGGAGACATGCAGTATCTTCTGTGCACCAAACTACTCCTCAACCTGCGTCCTTGCAAGCGCTACAGGCTGACGTGGTTACGTCTGTTTTTTCAAGCGTCCCAGGTCAACAGCATGTGATCTAGAGGGCTGAATACAACGGCAAAGAGCAAAGTGAACCTGGAGCGCTTTGTGTTCACAGTGCACAGGTTAAGTGAACCGCACCACGGACGTGAAGTGAACGTTCGGCTCGCTTCAGAGAGGTCTGAGCTCTCTTGGAGTGTTCAGATATGCACAAAAAATGCTGAGTCACTGCTCTGAGTCCACTTAGAGGGCTGAAAAGGACCAAATGTGAAAACACTCCTAGATAATCGATTATTGACGTTTGTGGCTCGATGCAGAATCATCCACGTTCACATCGCGATGCGTCTAAGGATCGATAATTTTTTGTTCCGAATCATCTGCTCCAACTGTGGCACAGGAATCCACCAGTCTCTGAATGAACGATACTGGTCTGTTATAATTTATTGTGTGTTTGGTTTTGTCTGCCTGAGTGAGTGTGTGTGTGTGTGTGTGTGTGTGTGTGTGTGAGAGTACTGCAGTTGGCTATGGAGATAATGACATATGTTAAGGTGTATTGTATCATGCATTAATGTCTGCATGTATTTTAGCGCCAAATTCTGTATCACATAATTTTGATCTTTTACATTTACATTTGATTCACCTTTATCATGTGCACTCTTAATTTCTTATTCAGACACCAGATGGCGATGTTGTCTTCAAGATCCAAGACCATTCCCAAGCTACATTCCCCTCCTCTTCCTCCTCCTCTTCCTCCTCCTCCTCCTCCTCCTCCTCCTGCTCGGTGGATGTGGCGCGACAGTCAGATCCTCTCGCCATGCCGGTCACGCCCCACACAGATATCAGGCTGTTTCTCCAACACACACACACACACACACACACACACACTATCACATCCCTCATAAACACTGACAGATGTGTACACACATACTGTACGTGCACACATGCACGCTGTCTATCGCACACAGACATCTCAGGGCTTGCACAGTGTCCTGCATCTTATCCCCCCAAATTCAATTCTTGTCCAAGTCCGTCACCAGGCTGCAGCTTTTATATGTCTATATTTCAATAAAGTTAAAAGCCTCCCATCATATCGCAGTGTTTCCATGCCAAATGGTAAAACGCCGGCCCACTCAGTCCTATTTTTAACCTTTATTACAGTCATCAGTGAGTGAAACGCTCGATGGCAGCAACACTGAGCTCAGGTGGAAAACACACTCATTCACTGTAATTGATCTGAAAACTGAAACTGAAAATTACCGCGACACTTTAGAGACATATGTGTTTACTTTTATGGCCAAATGTGGTGCTCCTGTCCAGGGGAGTCCAAACTGTAGGAACCATACAGAAAGACGCAACACTGACAATTAAAAACCAAAATAATACTTTGATAATTCAGCAAAATAAACCTCCTGACGGACACATGAACATCTGCCCGTGGCAAGACTGGAAGCAAAGCCGTCCATGTTTGGAATTAGCTGTACATTGTGTCTGTAAACTAAAAAACATCCTTCACTCCACCAAAGGAGACCAGGATGTGCAGCGTGCTCCAGTGTGAAGCCTGGAAGCATCTGGGAGAACAAACTGGGATCATTCACAGCTACGGTTTGACTGTAGTATCAATAAAAATGCTCACTACGCCAACAACAAGAGCTTGGTTATTTATTGACAAAAAAAGCCATTAAACACACACACACACACATGCAAAAACACACACACATTAAAGCACCATCTCCCTACGTGTGGGAGACAGAGAGACCATCACCATGGAAACAAACGTCATGTAGCCTAGTCTCCCACCATCCACCACCACCGCCCCCCTCCCCAATATGAACTCACCCCCACTTCTCTCTCCGCCTGTCTACATGCTCCTCCATTTCTCCTCCTCTGTTTGCCATTCCCAACATCATCCATCTCCCCAAAAACACCCCCACCCTCTCCTTCTGTCTGTCTGCGCTGTTTCACACATCACCAAATCTATCAGTCCATCTATTGATCAGTATCTTTTATTATATCTAATCTGATGTTTGTCCATAAGAGGATCCCCTCTGTGTGTGTGTGTGTGTGTGTGAGACTGAAAGTGAGAGTTAAAATCCAAGACACAGAGGCAGAGTATGGGGGATGGGTTGCCAAGACAGGCTAACGTGATATGAATTTCCCAAATATCACCATCCACCACAGAAGGAGTCGTCTCTCTCTCTGTCCTCTTGTTGTGTTGACTTCACTGACGCTCAGTGATCAGTTTCTCTTTGTAATCAGCTGACACATCGTCAGGTTTGAACATGTGTACTTAAACAGAACGTGGTTTCTTCAGCTTCTCTTGCTGATACCCATGTGCCCACAGCATGCTGGGAGATGTAGTCTCCTGCCCACTACTGTAAATTAGCAGCTGTTGTGTATCTGTTCTCATTAACTGTTCTCTGGTGTCTTTTTTAAGTAAAATATATTTCTATTTTGGTCCATATTGACATGATGACATCACACAGTTGATCCATGATGAGAATCTCCCGTTCCAGCACATCCCAAAGGTGCTCTATTGGACTGAG
>NC_065527.1:3506608-3508762 GCF_006386435.1 Epinephelus moara
CCTAGAGATGGTTGTGCTGAAAATGCCAGTAAATACTCAGACCAGCCCGTCTGGCACCAACAACCATGCCACGTTCAAAGTCACTTCAATCACCTTTCTTCATCATTCTGATGCTCCGTTTGAACTTCAGCAGCTTGTCTTCACCATGTCTACATGACTGAATTTTAATGAGCTGCTGCCACGTGATTGGCTGATTAGCTATTTGCATTAACGAGCAGTTGAACATGTGTACCTGATAAAGTGTTTGGTGACTGTATGTGTGTTTGTGTATATAATATACATATATAACTCTTAAAAAACAATGAACAAAACAAAAAAATAAAATCAACAATGAAGTCCTCATAGAGCTTCTTTCTATCAACCTCTTTTCATCCCCAACTCGTCACATATTGGCACTTGTTCAGTGGACTTTTGACATCTACATACGATGTGCCAGGTATGCTGCCCAGGTAAATCATGCAAGTGAACATTAGCCTATATGCCATTCTATGTCATCATGTACTGTACTAATGAAAATAATAAAGGTCTAAACAGAGGGATGTCAACAGCGCACGCACACACACACACACACACACACACACACACACACACACACACACACACACACACACACCTGAGAAGAAGCCATAGACATAATGTAGGTAAACACAGGTAAGGCAGGTGTGACGAAGGGGGAATTTCCTTGTTGTGTTTGAGGTGTAACTAAGTTACTGTAAATACAATATTGACATTCCCACACATATTCACCCTGACCCTGTGTGAGGTAAAGTCCTGTTATTTTACGATGCACAGCCTGATATGTACTATGGTTTTATTTGCATGGCAGCACATCACTCAGTTATCAGGCAGGTCTCAGCTTTAATCATCACACCTCCCTTGAAGGTGGTGAACACTGACAGGGTGATAACTGATTGTTCCTAAAGAGCACCATTACGTTAAACTAAACTCACTAACCTGAAACAGGCAGAATGTTTGTACATCTTCACTAACATGTTTTAACACCACCTGCTAGTTTCCTCAGAGGTGAAGATATTTTTTCATAAAGCTTTCGCCAAGGACAACTTTGGTCATCTCAGGCTCTACAACCTGCTCCCTCATCTCTTTGACCTGCTCATCTTAATGCTCAGGTCTAAGCTTCCTGATCCATCACAGTTCATGTTAAAGGCCATCGCTACCCTCTGGCACTCCACTTTCATCTGCGTTTTCACCTTCCCTCGCTCCATCACACTCCACCTTGCTTTCATCTCCCCTCCTCCCCTCCCTGAAGGTTAGAGGGAATCAGACAGAGGAAGGCAGACACGGAGCGGTGAGGAGACGGATTTTGGAGGGATAAGAAGGTTCAGACGGCATCGTGATGCTCGAGACCTTTTCACTCCATCATCAGACAAAATATACTTACATGTTTTTATTCCACCATCAATGTGCCCAAAACTCAAAGCGGAAAATATCTAAAGTTAAATCTTGTCAGGGTGAAGAGGAAATCCATCATGTGTAACCCTGCCTCATAAAAATGATTACAGTTTGTATAGTGCTAAATTGTTTTCATACCTGACCCTTTGCTAACTCCCACCCTCGAACACAGACTGGCTAATCATAGCGTAACATCGGCCTGCTCCAGCCAAGGTCTGACACATGGATGAACACTGAACTGGCTGAGGCTGGGCCCAGGGCCCACAATGTAAGAGGCCCCTGGCCTTCACCTGCAAAATATGACTCAATTTAAGTACAAACCAAACACTCAAAACAACCAAAGTGAGATGTAAAACAACTACAAAGAGACATAAAACAACCACAACGAGTCAAAAACAACCATGAAGAGACACAAAACGACCACAAGACACAAAACGACCACAAAGTGACACAAAACGACCACAAAGAAATACAAAACGACTACAAGGAGAAATGAAACAACCACAAAAAGACACCAAACGACCACAAAGAGACACACAACGACCACAAAGAGATACAAAACGACTACAAGGAGACACCAAACGACCACAAAGAGACACAAAATGACCACAAAGAGATACAAAACGACTACAAGGAGACATGAAACAACCACAAAGAGACACAAAACCACCACAAAGAGACACAGAACAACCACAAAGAGACACAAACAACTACAGAGACACAGAACAACCACAAAGAGACACA
>NC_065527.1:3509033-3513978 GCF_006386435.1 Epinephelus moara
ACAAAGACACACAAAACAACTACAGAGACACAGAACAACCACAGAGACACAAAACGACCACAAAGAGACACGGAACAACCACAAAGAGACACAAAACAACCACAAAGAGACATAGAACAACCACAACAAGACATGATACAACCACAGAGAGACACAAAACAACTACAAAGACACACAAAACAACTACAAAGAGACATACAACAACCTACGTTTGAGATTTCAGCCTTGCTCGCACGCGAAGATAATCCATGAGATACATAAAGCCCCTCAGTCATGTGTTGTTTTTTTATTTACTGCTTGTACATGGGATCCTTCCCTGGGCTTGTTGAATGGATTAGCTCATAGGAATGTGTGACACCCCACCACCAGAGGACACACAAATGATCCTCAGATTGATTCGTCCTGTCGAGCTACAAGACTAATAGTCTGTCATCCATTAGCAAGGTCTTTTACCTTGCTAACTTTTCCATGTCTGACTCAGGTGACACATCTTCTTCTCTCTTTTCCAGCTTTCAACTTTTCTTTTGCTCTGCATGACTTAAAGTCATCCAGGCCTTCTTTAATAAAATAAGCTGATTTATTGATTCACTTATTTGCCTTAGAGCTGGATTAAATAATTTTTATCACAATGGAATAAATGACTTTATTTTGTAAAAGTGTCATTAATTGTGACAAAACGAAATTGACAGTGCTGAAGTAATTACGATTGGTCTCAGGCTTTGATCTTGGTTTCATTTTTAGACAGTCTCGGTCTCATCTCGGACTTGACCACATTTTTAGTCAGCCTTGTCTCGGCCTCAGACAAAGAGGACTTTTATTTCAAGACCAGTCAAGACCACGACTGGGAGGAAATCTCTAAATTCCCCATGCAAAAAAAGTTAGATGAAGATGATTAAGTTGATTTCAGCTCCTTGGTGTTTGTATTTGTTTGCTCAGAGAAAACAGGAAAATGCCTTTTGACTATTTTATCAAACGTATCTCATGGTACATGTACGTACGCACATTTATATAGTATACTATAATCTGCATGTTCCACATTTTATCGCAAGTGTGGGATTCATCTGGTCCCTGTCTTGATTTGGTTTGCCTTGACTTGGTCTTGGAGAGAATTTTTGTGACTTTCCCAAACTGAAAATCTGACAAGCTGGCCCACTTCACGCAGTGATTGTCCAGGTCTGAGGAGCTGAAGAAGCTTCTCTCATACACTGTGTTTTTTAGAGCTGCCCCGCCCCAACTAAGACTGTTCCTAGTGGACCAACAGTCGTCATCAGGGTCCATCAGTGGACCAACAGTCCTCATCAGGGTCCATCAGTGGACCAACAGTCGTCATCAGGGTCCATCAGTGGACTAGTCTCCTGCATGTTTCTGATATGAATGTAATGATTAAATGATATATTTTGGTGGTTTGAGTTGAAGGTGTGAGAAAGAATAGTATCAGTAACATTGTTAACACTGTGCTACATTACAGAGAAATACAAAACGGTACTAATGAACCTTCATTAATATAGGCCTATATTTTATCTACAAGTGCACGTCACACACTGAGCGAGCCGCCTGTTAATGACGCTGTGGGCTAATGGGCATGTAGCTACTTCCATGTTTCAGATGATACGTCATGTTTGTAGTCGACCAATGAAGATGAGTTTACATATCACCTTGGGTTCGTCCTTCACCTTCTCAAAATGATCCCACACTTTGGATTTCCTGCCCGACATGTTATTAACTAGCCTGTGGAATAACCGCAGGTACCAGCCCTGGAAATTAACCTGACTCCTGTCTGACTGCTGAGCGTGGACACTTCCTGTGTCTGTCCTTTCAAAGTAAAGTCACACATGGTCCAGTCATATCAGTTTGGATTTATTTTGACAAGGTGCAGCTCCTAGTAGAGTTTCAGGTTGTTTTTTTTATCTGCGACGAAGCGACCAATGAATTCTTGCCACCTAATGACCTTTCTGATCGACAAACTTTTGGTCAACTATCAGGGGTCAGCCCTAATTATTATATTATATCCATTACTACCAATATATCCCCTTAAGTCGTTCACACTGGACCTTTAAGGCAAGAGGAATTGTTTTCCATACTGAATGTTGCTCTGCTAACTTGTTGATCGCTGGCAGCTCGTCCCTGAACAGGTCACATGACCGGGTCGGGCAGTGGGACGGCAGCCGTGTGTGTTTTGGGAGAGATACGAGATCCAAGTATCTGACGGTGTGAAACGTGACGCAACGTGAGTTTCATGCCAATCTGGGTCACAGAAAGAGTGAATGTGTGTAGGTGTGTGTGTGTGTGTGTGTGTGTGTGTGTGTGTGGGCCATCTGTCCTGACAAGATTACTGGAGTCAGAAAAGAAGTCCGACTGGACCAGATTAGAGTATGAATATAGGGCAGGAGGAAGAGAGAGAGAAACAGAGAGGGAGGAGGATGAGGAGGAGAGAGGGAGAGAAATGGAGGATGATGACGAGGAGGGAAAAAAGACAACAAGTGACAGAGGGAGTGAGGAGAGAGTGGAAGGCAGCAGCAGAGACAACAGCTTAATTTTGAATAAAATATGTGAAACGTGTCAAAGCGGTTGTTTAGTTTCTGACTGACGGAGGCTGTAGATTATTGGAGGGAGAATTTTGAGAGTTTTTAATAACAACAAATAAAAAAGTCACGTGGTTTTTAAGGTCGAATGCATTTACAGTGCCACTGTCTGATACGTAAGAACCGACGACTACAAACCAAACACGTCCTGACTGCAGCCACAGGTTTACATTAACTGCAACTACTTCATATGTTTACCTCTGCTATCTGTGCATACATGTGTGTGCTCTTATGTGTGTTCACTGTGCAGGTGAGATCGAACGCTGACAGCACCCAGGAGACAAGCGCTTCGACTGAAAGCTGATTGCATCGCCATGGCAACTGGGTCCTACTTTCTCTTTCCCTCATCCCCTGTCTACGTCGGTTTGAGTGGCGGCTGGTTTGATATGAGTCGCTGCAGTGAGGATCTCTCTCTCTCTCTCACACACACACACACACACACACACACATGCACACATCTGACCTACGACTGTCATCATACACACACATGTTCCCGCACACGTGAAGACATAAAATAGGAGCTTAGAACTGAGACGTTTCTGTGAGTACGGCTGCTTTTTATCTCTGAAACCCATCCATTCATCCACTCACTCCCTCATTATAAATCACTACAGCTCTCCCACTTACTGCATTACTGTCATTCAAAACCTCCACTACACACACACACACACACACACACACGGCCATGTAGCCATAAAAAACACATATATAATCATCGGCATTCATCCACTCTCCTCTCCCCAGACGAGTGACAGGCTGGCAAAGAGTTCCCCAAGCTGTTGCCTTGGCAACCCTGAAGAATATTCCTCGGTGGCCATGACAACCGCTGATGCACATCCGGTGTGGTCGGTGTTTTTATTTAGACGCCTCGCAGGGGGCCGTGGCGCGTGTGTCGGCATTTGTGTGCTCATGGTTATATATGTGTGTGTGTGGATGTAAATGTGTGTGTAGTTGCGACAGTGGAGGTGCTGTGTGAACGTTTGCATGTGAGTGTGTGCGTCTGTTTTGCACATGGAGGGGTTCGTATAAGTTTGTAAAGAAGAATCTTAGTTTGATGTCCTCATGCTGTCGAATGAAAGTTCGTGTGATGCAGAAATACAAATGTTTTTCTCTCAAACATAACAAGTATCGACCGAGTCGGTAACTTTAAGCACAGAGAGCTCAGTTTAGTTGCATCAACAAAACATTTAAGAAGTGGAGGAAATGTATATACTGTTAGAAAACCCACCAGATTATTGGTGTACTGTTCAAATTCAATACCGATCTTTATGATATAGGACTAAGGACTCGTGCAATCCATCTCTGACAGATGAAATGTTTAATTCATAAGCAATAAAAATGCAGCCCAGCTCAGCAAGATACACACTGCTGTTTAACTGAGTCAGTCTGCTGAGTGTGTGACTCCTCTCTAGTCATGCTACTGTAACATGGACTGTACAGCGTGTGTAAAAAATTCATATTAATAGGTCCCCTGTACATGTGTCGTGACTTATGATTTATTACTGAAAGGCTTCTATGAAGTATCATGGGGGTTGTGATGCAGTTTACTTTGCTAACGTAATTGGTCATACACTGTGAGTAGTACTAGCCATCGAGCAACTGGGGCCCCCACAGGCCTCGCCTAGCCTTGCGTTGAGTGCTTTCCAGCTCCTCCTGGAGGACCCCGAGGTGTTCCCAGGCCAGATGAGATATGTAATCCCTCCAGTGTGTTGTCTGCCCCGGGGCCTCCTACCCAGTGGACATGTCCTTAAAATGGGAAGTACCCAGGATGCACCCTGATCAGATGCAGCAACCACCTCAACTGGCTCCTTTTGTTGCGAAGGAGCAGCGGCTCTACTCCGAGCTCCCTCATGATGGCCAAGCTCCTCCCCCTATCTCTAAAGGGAGATTTATACTTGTGCGGCAGACACTACGCTGCTGTGAGCATTTATACTTGTGCAGTGGTGTGTCTGTGTCACTCTGCAGTTACACCTCCAAAACACTAGTGGACAGCGGGGTTTCTGTGAAGTGCTGTAAAGTTTAGTTGATTCAAAACACACATTAAACACATATTAAACACACAAACACACATTAAACACACACACAATAAACGCACATTAAAAACACACACTATAAACACACATTAAACANTGTGCGGCAGACACTACGCTGCTGTGAGCATTTATACTTGTGCAGTGGTGTGTCTGTGTCACTCTGCAGTTACACCTCCAAAACACTAGTGGACAGCGGGGTTTCTGTGAAGTGCTGTAAAGTTTAGTTGATTCAAAACACACATTAAACACATATTAAACACACAAACACACATTAAACACACACACAATAAACGCACATTAAAAACACACACTATAAACACACATTAAACA
>NC_065527.1:3517142-3541604 GCF_006386435.1 Epinephelus moara
AAAACTCTGAGAATTCAGATACAAATTCAGAATACGGGCCAGGAGCACGGTACACTATAACAAATAAAAGTGGCTGCGAGGTTTTCCAGGTCGGATGTAAAAGACTAAGAACGAGGCTTTCAAATGAATTATAATCTAGTTTAGGTTTAGGGCTGATTAACAGACTAGAGTTAAAAATGGCTGCAACTCCCCCTCCTCGGCCGCTGATTCGAGGAATGTGGGTATTATTATGACTGGGAGGAGTGGACTCATTTAGACTAACATATTCATCTTGACACAGCCAGGTTTCAGTGAGACTGAATAATCAATATGATTATCTGATATTAATTCGTTTACTAACACTGCTTTAGACGATAGAGACCTGATATTTAACAGTCCGCATTTAATTCTCCTGTTTTGTCTTTCTGTCACAGAAGAGGTTTTAATTTTTATGAGGTTGTTATGCACAACTCCTCTTTGTTTAATTTTAGATTTAAATAACTGAGGTGGTCGGGGGACAGACACCGTTTGTATAAAACTATGAAAACTATGGCTGGGTAACTGAACTAGAAGCTCAGAGAGGCGTATAGGACTGCGACTCTGAGTCCTGATCTCAACTCTGAGAGAAACACACAATAAACACACAAACACACACTAAACACACACTAAACACACATTAAACATGGTTTAATAGAGACAATTACAGCACAAGTACACAAATCAGCTTCACTATAACTCGCAGCATTCACAGACAAACACTTGTCTTTATCTGGACACATTTTCCCCACAAATACAACATGCTAACGTTATTAGCACAAGCCTATGGCATTTTACATTGTATAAATTAGCTTAGTGGCTAGCGGACTTTTCCCTCTATTTCAATACAATTTCAATTTATTTATTTAAAAGGGGACAGTGCATATTAATGAACATATACATGTAAATATGCCAGATTATAGCCGTAGGCTAGTTTCCATCTGTAGTCCCTTGGCAGGTTGATATTACATCAGGTAAAATAGAAAAAGAGAAAAAAGAAAAGAAACAGAACATACACAATACAAGTACACGGATCATTCAAAACATATACAATACAAGTACACTCATATGAACTACTACTCATATGAAGCCAGGGACAACAGCAACATTTAACAAAGGTAATGTTACAAAATTCAGCTCCATTACAACTCACAAGGTTCACTGACAAAACAACTGTCTTATACTAAACACGTTTTCCAAACAAATACAATATGCTAACGTTATTAGCACAAGCCTATGGCATTTTACATTGTATAAATTAGCCTAGCAGCTAGCAGAGATTTCCTCTGCTCAGCCTCAAACGGCCATTAGAGGAGCTGCAGTTTTGGCACTTTGGCGTTGGCTTTTCAGCCCAGAGGTTGCTGCTTGTAAAAAGTATTTTACTGCCAGGTGGTGTCACAGGACCTGCAATCCAGTCTATGGCCACCATGCTCAAATCACCCCGCACTGTTCCCGGGGGATTGCTGTGGTCCTTTTCCATTTGCCCTCAGTAACGTCACAGGAAGTCTTAACATATAAAGACTTGCTGTAAGCTTCAATCCTAACTCACTACTTTAATGAGTATATGACGTGAAGACACACAGACACACACACACACACACACACACACACACACACGCAGTTCCTTTGGCTCTCACTGAGGCGTTTACCACGTCTGTAAATGTGTCACCATGTTCCCGTTAATGGCTCCAATAGGACACAGTCAATAAAAGCTCCATATATGTAAAAATCCATATGGTCCATTAGAGATGTATGTAGAGGTGAATGGCAGTAAATGCAGCTTTGTGGGGATATGAACGCACCACAAACATTCATACTGTATGAGCTATAGGAAGAGTGAGTGTAAACAAAATGCTTCAGGGTTGATGGATAGGAACTGACACCGAGACAGTCGACCTTTTCAGCGACACCTGGGTGTGGGTGTTTGTGAAGACCGTGTCGCATCTACAGGGCTTGTCAGCGCACGTATCAGTTAATGAAAACCTGCAGACAGTGTTTGCTGCCAGCGAAGACGCACATACGCGCTCTGAGGATCAGCTCAAACTCTTTCAGTTGATCGCCATCTCTTCTTCTTCTGCTCGCCTTTCTCGAACTCACACACCAACACACACTACCCCTACACCCACAACCCCGCTGTGTGTGACGCTGAGAGTCCCTGACAGCCATATAAATAATCTATAAGTTCAGACTCCCGCTGTCGTGCGCTTTTTCACAAAAACCTCCTTTAAGCGACCTTCCATCAAGTGTCACGCTCAAACGTCTACATGGCAACATGCATCAACATACACAGCTCTGTTAAGTCTGTCACTTCTGTAATGAGAGGAGAAACTATGTCATGAAAGACAGTGATGGAGGAGGGTTTTCATATAGTGCACAACAACAAACTCAAAAGGCCAAGCTGAATTTACGGCGTGGAGCGAGGGACGACTGCTGGGTTTGATGACGTGATGTCAGCACGAGTCCTCTGGGTTTAGTACCAGTGTCAGCTCCGTGTCACAGGTGGATGTTAAGACAGTAATCTGTGACATTTTCATAAAAGCCTCCTGTTTTTATCTCATTGTTAGAGCACAACAGTGATTCAACCTTAAATCATGTTATTAGCTTTCAGCTGTGTTGCAGCTCCTCTGGAGGTGCTGTGAGTAGGTTACGGCTGCACTAAAAGCAGAGAGACAGCCACACATCACTGACACCTTCCACAATCGACCACTTGCAGGCAGATCGATGCCACTGTCAATCCAAATGCACTTTACTGCTTCCTCTCTTGCGTGACACAGTTTAGGTTCACAAATGATGTAAAGTGAAGGAGTTACGTCTGATTGTTTTTTCATTATTATCTATCTGTAACCGCTGATCCTGTTCAGGGTCGTAGTGGGGGGAGTCAGAGTTTCACCCGGGAGAGTGGTGTTCACGTCCCGTAAGACTGTAAAACCAAACCCTGTGTCATGATCCTGGTTTATTTATACTAGTCCATACCCATTGAGTGTACAGTTGCCCACGTATAGTTTCACATGGTGTGTGTTTGGGATACAGGTCATAGGAAATTGCAGATTAAATAGTCAACTGAACCCATTAAGAAGAGCAATGTATTCAGACAGAGTGTTTGAAAAACGTGGGACAGACAGAATGACACACTGACACACTTTCCATTTTTATGTACAGCATACCATACCATGACTTAGTCATACCAAAAATTAGAACAACACCAACACTGGTCCACAGGGGGAGCCACAGCGATCTGTCGCATTTTAGCCATTTTGAAGCATTTTTCTGTTGTTATAGCGCCACCCAGTTGCCAATTAGAGTTAAATTTCTCCAGTCACCTTGAGGCGTCCTGTTCTACATATCTACCAAGTTTAGTAAAAATCCATATGGCGGTTAGGCCTAGATAAGAAATGAGCTCTCTAGCGCCCCCATTTTGTTTGATGGGGTCAATAATGGAGGGGTCCCCTCAGATTATGTGTGGTCATATGCCTACAAAGTTGCGTGGTGATGGGTGAAACCCTTGAGATGTTATACACCTTTATGTGATGAGCCACGCCCTCCGCAATATTCATTGCCTTATAGAAGCTCAGTTTTAGTAAGTTTTCCAACTTTTGCCAAGAGGGAACTTTAGATATTGGTCCCTAGATTATGTTCACCCAGTTTCATGCAGATCGCTCAAACTTCCTAGGAAGAGATCCATTTGAAGTGTTTTTCAAAAAATTCAAAATGGCGGAAAATCTATATAAGCGGAAGTTATGGGTTCTTGAGGCAAATGTGTTCCTCATGAGGAGAGGCATCTCTGTGCAAAGTTTCATGTCTCTACGACATACGGGGCATGAGATATGCCCATTCAAAGTTTGACATTTCAATCGGTTGCTATAGCGCCCCCCTTTGGCCAATTGATGTAATATTGCTTCATTGGCATCCTCCCATGACCCTCTACCACTGTGCCAAATTTCACATGGATTGACCAAGTCAGTGAGGAGAAAAACGTGGAACAGACACACAGAGTTTTCGTCATTATATAGTAAGATTGTCATCCTCTGGACTCCATTTTGGAGTTTTCTGTTTCTTCTGTGTGTTCTTTCTGTCTGTTTTCCCGCCTGTTTTCTGTCACACCTGTCTCATTAGTCCTTCCCTGTTCCCAGAGTCTTCCCTTCACACCTGTTCTGTATTAGTCTTGTGTGCTCCAACCTTGTTGTTAACCAATCTCCACTTCCCTCCTTTTGTCCATGTCCACCTCCTCCAGCTGTGTGTCATCCTTGTGATTAGTTTTGTGTGTATATACCTGTGTGTTTCCCTTTGTTCTTTGTCAGTTCGTCTGTTTTGCTGTGGTCGTTCATTGTGTTTTCGCAGTTGGTTTTTGTTCTGCTTTCATTTGAATTTTGAGCTGCCTCCCTGTTCTGGATGTTTTCATCCAACAACTGTCTGTTGGTCTGCATTAAGGTCCTCCTCTGAACTGCTACGTGACACCCTGTTCTTTTTTCCTAAACCTAACCACATGTGTTTCTTGTTGAAGGAAAAAACAAACATAAATTTGTGTTGTTGAACTGATGTAGTGCTTTTATTTTGAGAGAGACTGTATGAAAACACTAAATTTCCTGTGTGTATTTTGAAAGAACACAGTGCATGTAATGGGTACTACTTGACACGGCATCCCAGAACGTCAACAACCAGCACACCCAGGTTACCTTTCATGTTGTATGTGGACGTGGAGAACAAACGTAGATATATAACAAGGTCATATTACTAGTTACCTTCATTTGAAAGTAATGAGTGACTGAACTAACAGGCATTATAAATGGACGTGGCTAATTATTGATAGGTAATCAAAGCACAGAAGCTCCAGTTTATTACAGTTGATTTCTAATCCAGAGCTGCACAGGTCTGGACTTTGTATTAAAATCCCTTGATTATATTAATAATAGTGTGATGATATAAAACAATAAATAGCCTCGACCCTTTAAAATAAATGAACATCCTTGAACACAGGGAGGGTCAGGCAGAGGGTCAAAGTCTGATAATTATTAGACATGGTTTAATATTTACAGGTCTATCATATAAAACACAATAAAAAATATTGAGGTTAGCACAACAAACAGAACGTTGTCTGAGTCAGTTACTATGTGTAGTAGTGATGAAACAAAACCAGCATCAGATGGACTGTGTTCATAATCAATATGCCACAATAATATAACAACAAGCGCCAATCAATCAATCAAAAAGAATGTGTGTGTGTGTGTGTGTGTGTGTGTGTGTGAGGGGGCGTAAGCACATTCAGCGAGCAGCAGCAGTGACACCGGCATACAGTGAGGATGGAAACAGAGCGTTTGGGGTGTACAGAGCACCTGCTGCTGCAACTCATCCTCACTGCGACCTCGTCACATGTCCACGTTTGGTCATGGACTTTCCACGTCCACATATGACATCCAAGGTACCCTGGGTGTGTCTGACGTTCTGGGACGCCGTGTCAACTTCAGCCTGTTACACGCATTGTCTGTTTTCAAAATACACTTTTCACAGGAAATGTACAGTTTGCATACAGTCTCTTTCAAAATAAAAGCACTACGTCCGTAAAACAACACAAGTTAGCTTTTTTCCCCTCCAACAATAAACAACACATGGTTATGTTCAGGAAAAAAGAACAGGGTTTGACTTCAGAATCTAACGGGACATGAACACCATTCTCCTGGGCGAAAGTCCTGAACTTTCATCCTTGTCCTGCTGCGTTTCCTTCTGATGCTGCCGAGCACCAGTGAACTATAACGGCAACCGCCCACGTATCATGCTGATGTTGAAGGACGCCTTTTATCGTCAGTGTGTCACCCTGCAAGTCACTGCCCAAGCGCCAGATTTCAACGACTTCAGAGTGAGACCAGGTTGGCTGCAGCAAGCCAACACGCAGTCTGAGGTCATTTTGACATGACTTCACTACAAGCTGATTGGCTGTTGAAACAGGTGACATGCTTTAAAACCAGCCGCCGGAGATTTGACCAGCTGAGTGTCAGGTGACACCATCACCCAGCTTGAGTTGAGCTCAGACCGGCCAGTTCACACTGCTGCAACTTTTCTCAGCAACATTTTAAAACGTTTTTGTCTCATCACGAATCTTTGGTCTGAACTTAGTGGCAGATTCCAATTCTTTCATGAGATGTTGTCTTTTAACAAACATTAGAAAAATTAAATTTTCAATGAAAGAATTTTTGACAAAGCTGCAAAACAGTTGCTTATAGAAACACTACATTTTGGGCAGCTGTGGCTCAGAGAGCAGAGCAGGTCGTCCACCAATCGGAAGATCGGGGGTTCAGTGCCTAGCTCCTCCTGTCTGCATGTCGAAGTATCCTTGGGCAAGATACTGAACTCCAAATCACTCCCGGTGGATGTTCCATCAGTGTGTTAGTGTGTGAATGGTTACTGAGAAGCAGGTGCAGCCTCAGCCACCAGTGTGTGAATCTGACATGCAGTACGTTTACACAGCTTAATCGAGCTATGCTCAAAATTAGATTTTGGCGTCTAATCGGACTTCTGTCCTTGTCCCAGTTTACATGCAACTGAGAAAATGACTTCTGTCCTTGTCCCAGTTTACATGCAACTGAGAAAATCAAATTACTGACGGGAAGGTGTCCTCCTCCTCAACACTAGGTGGCGATATGCGTCGTTTCAGCGGGTTAATACGGCCCCCTTTCCAGTTGACCTATTACGTCACTTAATAATAAACAACTGGAGTCAGGCGGCAGACCGGCATTTTCAAACAACAGCAAGATGGATAATCGTACAGCTTTGTTCATCTCGTACGTAATGTACACGTTACTGATTGTGCAGATAAGGTGCACGCTCTCCCTCATGGTCATGGTGATTTCGAGAGGCAGACAAGATTGCCGTATGCTGTTGGAGGGCTGCAACAATAGCATGTCTTGTCTGTTCCGGGGTCATACACCAGCCAAAATCCTGTGTGGAGCATGCGCACATGCATTGTCTACTTTAACTCTGATTAAGGTGTATACATGCCGGAGAAAATCGAATTCCAATCGCATTATCTGGGTGTCTCTAATCGGAGTTGGAGAACTCCGAAATAATTTGTTTTTTTAAAGTGTCATGTAAACGTACTGATGTAGTGTAAACAGTGCTTTGAGTGGTACAAGTGCAGTCCGTTTACTATTTGATTTATCGTAACGTTATCTATGAATAGTACTGGCAGCACTAAAAGGTTTTTTTTTTGCTGATGTCTTCGCAGTAGTCTCAGTTTTGACTTTTTTCCGTGTGAAAACAAATCAAAACATTGTGAGATTTGCTGAGTTCAGTGGAAAAGCCCCACACACAACATTTCCTCTGAAATACACCTTCACCTTGGGCTGGTGAATGAACTGAGTGGGTGTGACTCAGCTTGGCGATTTAATTCTCATGTTTTCCTCTTTAGAGCCACTCAGTGAAGGCATGAGGTGAGGTGTGTAAAGTGAGCGCCTGGCCTCGTATCTGTCGAGAAGTGCTGTTGTCTGAGCTGTTTAATCGCGGCACTTTGACAGGCGGTGGCCATCTAATTATGTTTTAGGTGTGGAGAATGAAAGGATGGGTGGAGAGATGCAGGTGGAGAAAGGAAAGATTGATCGAAGGTTCCAAAATTTCCAGAGGAGGAAAGAGTCAGAGGTGTAGAGTGCCGATGAAGAAAGAAGTAGAAAATGAGAGGCAGGGAGATGGAGTAGCTCTCCACTCAAGCAAGCGATGCCTCGTTGCCATGGCAGCACCGTCTCTCCCGTCTCCGTGGGAACGGCTGAATCCTGTTGCAGCTCGACTTTGCCCCTGGGCGCGGGAGAGAGAGAGAAAAAAAGGGAGAAGAAAAACAGTAACAGAACGGCGAGTTTAGCCCGGGGCGATTGGGTTGACCTGGAAAATGTTGGGCGTGTGCTTATTCTCTCGCCGTTCTTTCACCGTCTCTCTTTTATTCCCTCACGTTATCTCCGTCTCTCACCTTTCCTTGTCAATAGACTTCTAAGTGTTTTTCCAGAGACTGTCGGACAGTTAAAGGTGAATGTGCAGCGGTATTCAAAGCCTTTAATCCTCATTCTCTTTCTACTGATGAGTGCATGCGTGTGTGTGTGTGTGTGTGTGTGTGTGGACGCACATGTACACACACACTTTCCCTGTGTTTTAAACCTCTTTTCCTTGGTGAAGCACACACACTCACTGCTGTGACACACGCCCACGCCAGCCTGCTTGTTTGTCTGTTTGTGTGTTTATTCGCCCGTTTGTTTCTGACCTGGCTCCGGCCCATTCACAGAGCATAAGTAGCCCTATTAATGGGCCAACTTGCCAAGAAAACAGATGATCCCCTCTGACAGAGGTCCTATTGTTACGATCAGCGGCAAACAATGCAGCCCTGTCTGTGTGCCACAGTGGTCGATTCACCCCTGCTTTCAGCCGCTGGTCACTACTCTATCAGCCACAGCCACGGGGAACGGGAAGGGCGCTCAGAAGCTACATTGTACATGTAGGATTTGTGGAACGTGGTTGATTTATGAGGATGTTATTGCGTGGGGTTATGACATGTTCAAAGGGTTGATTGATTGATTGATAACCTATTCATAACAATTACAGCTGTTTGATTACTTTATGATCAGGGATTGTTCTGTGTCTTTAACGTCACTGCAGTTGATCAACTTGTCTGACATTTATCATCTGGTTATATGTGACAGGATGATGTATCATGGGAAAAGCCAGTGAGATGTGCTATAACACTGCCTCGCAGTTGAATGCCTCTGCAGACCAGCCAAGTTGCAGCTAGTCTCCATCCATGTCTTTGAAAACATGGATGCTTCACACACATAAGATCTATACAATCAGCACAGGTTCAAGATTAGAGTCACCAAATGTCTCCCCTTCTGTTCCTGAGACATGACGTTGAGTGATGGACAGAAAAGTGCTTTTGCAGAACATTATGATGTCACAGTGAAGCTGACCTTTGACCTTTCGAATATAAACTGTTATCACTTCATTATTTCATCCTATAGGACATTTGTGTCACAGTGACCGTAGACTTTGAACTTTGACCACCAAAATCTAATCAGTTCATTCTCGAGTCCAAGAGGATATTTGTGCGATATCGCATTCGTAGGAATGAGACGGATACAAAGTCACAGTGACCTTTGGGGCATCTGTGGCTCAGAAGTTGGATTTATACTTGTGTGGTGGTGTGTCTGTGTCACTCTGCAGTTACACCTCCAAAACACTAGTTGGCGCTGGAGGTTTCTGTGAAGTGCTGTAAAGTTGAACTGATTCAAAACACACATTAAATACACATTAAACACGGCTTAATAGAGACAGTTTGTCTTTATCTGGACACATTTTCCCCACAAATACAACATGCTAACGTTATTAGCACAAGCCTATGGCATTTTACATTGTATAAATTAGCCTAGCAGCTAGCAGACTTTTCCCTCCTCCTCATATGAAGATATGAACAACAGCAACATTTAACAAAGGTAACGTTACATAATTTGGCTCCATTACAACTCACAAGGTTCACTGACAAAACAACTGTCTTATACTAAACACATTTAAGAAGTATAAATCCAGCAGACGCAGAGCAGGATGTTCACTAACTGGAAGATCCACACTACGATCCTTCAGTCTACATTTCGAAATATTTTTGGGCAGTATACTGTGTGAATGTGTAATGTTAAATGTGTATGGCAGCCTCGGCCACCACTATGTGAATGTGTGTGTGAATGGGTGAATGTGACAGAGAGTGTAAAAGTGCATTGGGTGTAAGTGCAGACCATTTACCATTTAACTCAAACTTTGACCACCAAGTGTTGGTTGACTTTTGTGCCAAAGTTGAAGAAATTTTCTCATGGTGTTCTTAAGAACGTCATGGTGAAGAGGGAGCTGAGCCGGAAGGTGAAGCTTTCAATTTACTGGTCCATCTATGTCCCAACCCTCACCTATGGTCATGAGCTCTGGGTAGTGACCGAAAGAATGAGATCATGGATACAAGCGGCCGAAATGAGTTTCCTCTGTAGGGTGGCTGCACTCAGCCTTAGAGATGGGGGGAGGAGCTCGGACATCTGGAGGGAGCTCGGAGTAGAGCTGCTGCTCCTATACGTCGAAAGTGGGCAGTTGAGATGGTCCAGGCATCTGATCAGGATCCTCCTGTTGTGTGTTGTGGGCAACTGGTAGGAGGCCCCTGGGCAGACCCAGAACACCCAGGAGGGATTACATATCTCATCTGGCCTGGAAACACCTCAGGGTCCTCCAGGAGGAGCTGGAAAGCGTCGCTGAGGAGAGGGACGTCTGGGGTGCTTTGCTTGGCCTGCTGCCCCTGTGACCCAGCCCCGGATAAGCGGATGAAAACGGATAGATGAATGGATGGTTCTTAAGTTATTACTTTTATGAGAATGGGACGGACGAATGCACAGACATTGTACGCACAGACGAACATATGAGTAGATGGACAGACGGACATTGTGAAAACACAATGCCTCCGACCACAGTGGTCTCCAGCACTGAGGGATAAAAATGTGATTCAAATGAAGTGAAAAAGCATTATTTTGGTAGCTATAATCCTTTCACAATCTGAGATCATGATGATTTAAGCTCATTACACAATTGTTTGCATTGTGAAGTATTACAGGAGTTTAGAACTGGACGTACAGAACAAGGAGCTGGTGCTACCCTATAGTCTCCTGAAGATTTGCTCCTGTAAAAGAAATAACAAACCCTTTTATTTCAACACGAATCCTGCAGAGGTTCCACATACTCCTGCATTGTCTGCTGAAAAAAAAAAATCCATCTCTCATTCATGTCTTATGTTTACAGTTATTGACGAGTCATTATGAGCTCAGGGTGTGAAAATGGTTGATGATTCAACATATTTAACTTCGGAGAACAAAGACAGAATCGACTGTTCTTGGTGAAGACTCTAAAAGTCAACCTGAAAATTACAATGCAAAAAGAAAAAATCAGTATATATTCTTGGTGTTTCTTTTTGGCTATTGTACTTACTTAAAATTTACTTTTACTTTTGACAATGTACAGGTTATTTGAATGGTACAACACTTACTTTGTGAGTCTGTACATTTGAATTGGAAATAGAGGAACATGACTACATAAAAGGTTTGGAGCAACCTGAAGGCGGCAGGGATCATCAGAAAAGTGACCCTTTGCTAAGTCCCCTCCTCCAGACAAAGACTGGCCAATCATAACAGAGCATTGGGCCAATCCAGAGACCAGGGTCCGACAACAACACAGCTGTGCTCCATTGACTCTATTGCAATCTTTCATTTTCAGGCTGGTTTTGTGGATTTGGAGCTAAATGTTGTGCCTGGGGCACGTCGTGTATTAATGATACTCGTTACCTGGAGAGGTTGGAAAAAGATAAACGTTTCTTCCCTGTTCCAAAACCAAAATCAAACCCTGAAAAGTGTAGGGTTAGCTAGCTTAAAGATGTAGCTTAAAGTGGCCCTTGTATTTTCCCAATTTGTTCAATTGACACAGCAGGAAACAGCAAATCATAGGCATCTGTTGGTAGTCTTTGCCTCCAGCTGCCTGCCCTCCATCTGGACAGCACATTGATGCATGATGTCATATGCAAAGAAGCTATTCAGATCACACAGTGACATACGGTGTGCAGAGGATACAGTCCTACCCAGTGCTGTGAGTTATGTTCACCTGGTTGTTTGCCTTCACCGACACAATGTGTGAGTGTGTGTGCTGATACATGACAGCAGTGTGTGTGTTGCAATGTATCCTCATACAATGGGTCAAATGATATTCTATGAATAAGTGGTCCATGAATGACATGATGCACTTAATGTAAAGGTACGAAATTAACATAGTTATGGAGGTTATGTTTAGGTGAGTAAACTTACTGTGGTGAGGTTTAGGGAAATAAACATGGTGACATTGTATCTTCAAATAACTTAAAAGGGAACTAATGTTTTTTTCAACCTGGGCCCTATTTTCCGATCTACTTTTGTCTAAATGAGTGATAGGATGTTCAATATGTGACATTTCTCCAGTATGAAGCTAGGGCTGACCTGCCTGCAGCCCGTGAGCGTGCGCTATATTAAATAATACGGCACTCAGACAGCGTCAAACAACGTCAAAATACGTCCACTAAAAGTGCATTTTTTTCACACAGATAGGCTCGGATTGTTAGTTAGTTAGTGTCAGCCCTAGCTTCATACTGGAGAAATGTCACATACTGAACATCCTATCACTCATTTAGACAAAAGTAGATCTGAAAATAGGGCCCAGGTTGAAAAAAACATTAGTTCCCCTTTCAGGTTCACTTAAAGTTCACTGAGTTCAGAACACCCATCCTCCATCCCGAGCTGCTCCCTTAATGGACCATTCAGGACTGCTTCCATCTTCACTGCCATCAGTGTATTCGTCATGTGATCGCAGCCTTCCAAAATATGTGGGTTATGCACAAATTACTAGCTTATGATTACGTAGGACATGCATGAATTTTGGTGCATTACTTTACAGAACAGCCCATGAATACATCAAGAAATAAATAAATCGATCAGTTAGTAGGTTCAATTGTAAATGAGCTGAACTAAGCTAAAATATCTTATACGTTGAATTGAACTGAAGAAACTGATAATGATGCATGTGTGGGGTAAAACAGGTTAAAAATCAGAGTGCTTAAAAGGTGTGAAAAGGTAATTTTAAACAATCCATATACACACAAGTTATTTTAGAGTGAAAAGAAAGTTACGGATCAGTTATTTATATCAGTTAAAGTATTATAAATCAAGTCAACAGGTGTAAGATCTTAGGTAAAATGAAGGAGCACGCCAATTAGTACAATTAATAATCAGTGCAGTGTGTGTGCTTCTTTGTGTATGTGTGCATGGATGTGTATTACCCACGTTGTGGGGACATTAATCTGTTTACACAGTCACATTGTGGGGACTCCCCTTCCTTATGGGGACAAAACTTAAGTCCCCATAACGTAAATCATTAAATGTCAGGGTGAGGGCTGGGATTAAGATTAGAGCAAGGGTTAGGGTTGGGGTTGGGCCCGTACTGGTTAAGATGAGGGGTTTTCCTCAAGAAAATTAATGTCAATCAGTGAAATGTCCTCTGAAGTGATGGAAACCATGTGTGTGTGTGTGTGTGAGATGATCTCTTCAGGATGTCACTCCTATCACAGCAAATGTTTATCCACTGTCTTACACCTGTATGAGATTAAACTCTGAGGGCTAATCTTAATTCCCTTTAATCCGAGACTATTCTGCAGCTCATGTGACGTCAGGATTTAATGCTGCGCTGATAAATAGCACCAGCTCCGCTAATAGATTACCCAATTCTCTCATGTCACATCAAATCCCACAACCCACAAATACATAAGCTCTGCCTGCTTTTTGCTTTGCTCTGCTATTAGTCAGCCTGTTTTCATTGAGTCAGGCAGCGCTGACTTTTCATTACTGTAACAATTAAACATCCAGCACTCAGTGTCCCTCATCACAGCTTGTTGGAGTTTATCACATGGCTGGACAGATGAATAATTGTAGTGTGGAGGTATGTTACTCCTACTACTCCTATTGCCATAAAGTAATCCAAATGTTTAGACTGATTGATTGCTTCTCACAGAGCTCATTCATTTAAGTTAATTTCACTGTGTAAAAATCAGCTCACTGTGACTTTAAACCTGTAACATTATCATAATGTGAGGCTGCCGTTACAAGCACAGATTCTTAAAACTATTCTTCAGTTATGCTCCACTGATCAGCATTAGATTTCCTAAAACAGCTGGGTTATGTACTTTTTATCAAATTGCAGTAAATGGTACTTGCGGGGGACGATTTCCAGCTGGTTCACAAGTTAGTTTTTACAGAAGCAGGACTTGTTAGAGTGTCGGATGTTCACACAAAATGCTACATGCTAACGTCAGGGAAACATATAATCTTGGTTGCCTATGTTGCTGGAATATGTCCAGCTGCAAGTACACTGCTGAAGTACAGTGTTGGGCAAGCTACTTGGAAAACATAGTGAGCTATGATGGATGGATGGATGGATGGATGATAGATAGATGGATGGATAGATGATAGATGGATAGATGGATGGATGGATGGATGGATGCTGGATGGATGGATGATAGATGGATGGATGGATGGATGATAGATGGATGGATGCTGGATGGATGGATGATAGATAGATGGATGGATAGATGATAGATGGGTAGATGGATGGATGGATGGATGGATAGATGATGGATGGATGGATGGATGCTGGATGGATGGATGATAGATGGATGGATGGATGGGTGATAGATGGATGGATAGATGATAGATGGATGGATGGATGGATGATGGATGGATGGATAGATGATAGATGATGGATGGATGGATGGATGGATGATAGATGGATGGATAGATGATAGATGGATGATGGATGGATGGATGATAGATGGATGGACGGATGGTCGGACTTTTACCAACTTTTACTGACGAATGGATTCATGGATGGATGGATGATAGATGGATGGATGGATGGACGGATGGACAGACAGACGGACAGACAGATAGCTGGATGGATGGATGATAGGTAGATGGATGGATGGATGATGGATGGATGGATGATAGATAGATGGATGATGGATGGATAGGTGATGGATGGATGGATGGATGGATGGATGGATGGATGGATGGATGATAGATAGATGGATGATAGATGGATGGATAGGTGATGGATGGATGGATGGATGGATGGATGGATGGATGGATGGATGGGTAGATGGATGGATGGATGATGGATGGATAGATGATGGATGGATGGATGATGGATACATAGATGGATAGATAGATGATAGATGGATGGATGGATGGATGGATGGATGGACAGACGGACGGATGGATGGATGGATGGATGGATGGCCGGACTGACCGACGGACAGACAGACAGATAGCTGGATGGATGGATGATAGGTAGAAGGATGGATGGACAGATGGACGGATGGATGAAAGGATGAACAGATGGACTGACCCGCCTGACTTACTGACCTGACTGATGGACGGACACATAGTTAGCTGGATGGATGGATGGATGATTGATGGATGGATGGATGAACGGACTGACAGACCGACCGGTGGGGTAGCCAGTAATTGTGGTACCATAAGCAGTGTCAGACTGTGGATGTTTTTATCTCCTGGTTTCAGATAGAGATCAATTAAAGCCTCAGATTCCTCACGTCATATTTTACCTACTGCTTCACTTGTTAGGTAGAATGTAGAAACCAGTGTAACACTGAGGCAGGGACAGGTGTCACGATATATGAGGATTGTGTTGCCCTGTGTCACCCCTGCATATCCACTGTCCCTACAAAGGAGGTGAAAGTGTGTGATGTGTGAGTTCAGCCTCTCTGTGCGTCTCCCTGTCCTCTTCACTCCTCATCACCAGAGCTGGGAGAGTTCATGTCAGGCCTGCTCGTCTTTTTAACTCACACACCGTCTCTCCAGTTTCCCTGTCTCACTCTTTGTCTGTCAACCTATTTTCCACTCAGTCTCTTCACTCTGTGCACACACACTAACACACACTAATTTACGCTGAGCTTTATTTAAGAATAAAGATGATTCTCAGTCACAACAGAGGAAGAGGAAGGAGCGGTGAATCCCACCTGTTAGGACTGTATATAGATATATATATATATGTACACACACACAGACACACACAGACACACTGTGAGAGGAAGAGGCCACTCCAGCCTCCATTTTCAGAGTTGGAATCTGAATGTTTAATCATTCCCAGCTCTTTGCCGGGAAGAAGCATGAATTTTTCACAGTGTGGAAAAGGAGGGTGATGGGAAGCGTGGGTAAAAGCAGGCCAACTCCTGCAGCTGTGACACGGGGCCGACAAAAAGATGGAGTACAAACTGGTCCCTACAAACTGCGCTCTGTGTCATGTATTTGTTTCATGGCATTGTGTCTTTTTCTCTGCAGATATCATCTGTGTATTTCTATTTTTTTGTGTGAAGAAAGATACAGCTTTCATGTTCAGGGTGACTTTGCCGTGAGCCAGATCTTCAGACTACGGCTGATAGTGTCAAAACAGCCGTCACAATACTTCTCCAACACTGGTCTGGGTTCTGTTTACTTCCACTACTGCACTGAGAGCTGACGTTTCATAGGAGACAATGAACATACTTCATTAGTATCAAAAGATGTGCTCATAGACACCTTCCTGCGATCCTGCGTCCTCATATGAGGACATTACATCACCTCATACTTCATTCTGCTTAACTTAGACCTGTTGTCCTCGTTCGTGGACACTTTTTTGTGCCATCAAGTGGAAGCAAAAGCACAATACACAAATAAATGTAAAAACAAGATGGCAGCCATCTCTACCAGTGTAATGGAAGTAATGATGTATTTGTAGCTGTGCACGTTACTGTGTAGGTAACTTTATTAGCTTGTTAGCCATTGTTGCTGTTTGATTTGCAGCAAGCCTTACGTGTTTTGATTCCTTTGTCTTTTTGGTTGATTTTCTTGTTTTGTATTCACCAGTGCCAAAATGAATGCGCGTCCATTGTAGTTTGATATGGCAACAAATTTGACCAATTTTAGATGATATATTTTGGTGGTTTGAGTTGAAGGTGTGAGAAAGAATAGTATCAGTAACATTGTTAACACTGTGCTACATTACAGAGAAATACAAAACCGTACTAATGAACCTTCATTAATATAGGCCTATATTTTATCTACAAGTGCACGTCACACACTGAGCGAGCCGCCTGTTAATGACGCTGTGGGCTAATGGGCATGTAGCTACTTCCATGTTTCAGATGATACGTCATGTTTGTAGTCGACCAATGAAGATGAGTTTACATATCACCTTGGGTTCGTCCTTCACCTTCTCAAAATGATCCCACACTTTGGATTTCCTGCCCGACATGTTATTAACTAGCCTGTGGAATAACCGCAGGTACCAGCCCTGGAGATTAACCTGACTCCTGTCTGACTGCTGAGCGTGGACACTTCCTGTGTCTGTCCTTTCAAAGTAAAGTCACACGTGGTCCAGTCATATAGGTTTGGATTTATTTTGACAAGTCGCAGCTCCTAATGGAGTTTCATTTTTGTTTTATTTATTCATTTTTTTTCTGCAATTAAGCGACCAATGAAATCTTGCAGACTAATGACCTTTCTGGTCGACTATCGGGGGCAGCCCTACTTCTTACTATTAAAAATAAACCCAATGTACCCACATGAGGACATCTTTTTTTTTTTCAAAGACAATGCTTAATTTTTAATAATACATCATGCTCAACATCACTGAGAATGAGGGTCTCCCTCAATTGATTTCCTGAGTCTTAAATAAAGGTTTGAACAGTGATTGTAAAGTAAAGTGATTGTTCTTAGTTTATGTGAATATCTGAATAAATAAAACATTAGTTTTATATTTCTCATGCTCTAACGATCTCAAAAATGTAGTGTACTGGACATTAAGCTGAGCTCTACCTATTAGGTCCCTCTCATCCCAAATAAACAGAAAAAATTAAAAATGCACACCAAACAACAGCTGGAGTCTCAGGAGGATACAGGATATATGTGCACATATGCAATCATGCACACATACGCTTATACTCATACCTGTGCAAACATGCAACCACGAGAGAATTAACATGAGCATTTATGTACATTTTATGCATAAATATATTCATGTTATGTCACATGCATGCCTACTCACACACATCCACAGTCATTCTCACACACACACACACACACACACACACACACAGTGATGGCACTCATACACTCAGTGTATTGTCCTCAGGGACATAATAGGCCATATTGATCGAGTCTGCGGTGGGATATTAGTTGAGAACAAATGGACAATGCACCTTACACACACACACACGCACACTCACACACACACACACAAGTACCATCGACACATAGATCTTGTGTATCCTCTGTAACAGGACAAGGACGCCGCTCCTTTCTTCCCACTGATGTTGTCAGGTACGTGTCCTGAGACGCATCACAGTTTTCTTATTTGCTGGATCACATTTGTCCGTTCAGACGTTACATTTAAAAACAGTTCACACACAGGCCTGAACTGAACGTGGCTGACCAGAATGACTCACAAACACCTGCTGCAAAGGCAAATATCTCCAAGAATATGTTCTTTAATCATCATCACACAACGGACAACACTGTTAAAATACAGCTGTCAGTATGAATATGTTTAACCTTAATTTGAGCCTCAAGCCTTTGCAATTTGTTGATACTTTACATAGTTATAGTGTACCCTTACGTTCACCTTCGGGTATATATGTATGTATGTATGTATGTATGTATGTATATGGCCTTTAACATTGTGTTTCTATCAGTGCTGTATATATACATCGCTCAGTCTGCTGAAAAGATTGACTCCAAGCATGCCTATCATTTAATTGATCTCCAGTAGCAGAGATAGCTCTGGTCTCAAACACACACAGAAATGAACACACATAAACATACTTGTAGGCAAGCCTGTGCACAAGTATAGATGTACGTGTACACACAAACACACACACACACACAGTCGGGATTAAAATCTAATTTCCCCCTTCATTAGTGCCAGAAGGGTGTGTGACACGGACAACGTCGTTGTACAGTGATGTCCACCTCCTGACCTTTGAGTAAGAGACAGTGGGTTTGCTCAGTGTGTGTGTGTGTGTGTGAGATATGCGGGTCACAGAAGAGGCTGAATCTGGCTGGACTTGATTGAAACTGGCGGTTAATTCCAGGGCTTCCCACTGAGATTAGAGGAGAGACAGAGAGACAGAGAGACAGAGAGGGGGAGAGGACGGCAGGCTGAAGGCTGGAGTGGACGAGATGGGACCAAATGAATCTGCAGTCGCCCGTCTTTCTCTGTGGACGTAACAGGAGAGGAAGACAAAGTGTGTATGAATGTGAAGAGAGGAGGTAAAGCAAAGCTGTCACAGACACAGACGAGCTAGTTGGCTTTAAAAGCTGAGTTAAAAACATATAATACAGTATATTTACATACAGTTTATTATTAAGTAGCATGATGATGCACTGTAATGAGTCTGTGCATAGCCTACACTATGAAGGTAAAGAACACCATGATGTCACAGCATTTGGTTGTACATGTATTGTACAGTGTGTTCTCCTGTTGTGTGATGTCACTTATGCTCCAGTGTTTACCAGAGGAGGATTGTGGGAGATGAAGTAAAGTAGAGCACTTTCTTACACTGATAAAATCTATCCTCTGGAGTTTGATCATGATGATAATGATTTATTAACGCTATGATGCTATTTGCTAACAGTGTCATTAGCACATACAGTGGGAGGGTTATTTGTGAAATTCTGCTCAGACTCCATAAAAAAGGACTTTAACCACACTGTGATAAAGTTTTAATGCAGCCAGGGACTTTATTTAACTGCTGGTGGTGTAATGGTGTGGGGGAGATTTTCTTAGTACCATCTGAGCATGGTTTAAACACCACAGCCTACCTGAGTATTGTTGCTGAGCGTGTCCATCCCTTTATGACCACAGTGTACCCATCTTCTGATGGCTACTTCCAGCAGGATAACGCACCATGTCACAAAGCTCACATCATCTCAAACATGACAATGAGTTCACTGTACTCCAATGGCCTCCACAGTCACCACATCTCAGTCCAATAGAGCACCTTTGGGATGTGCTGGAACGGGAGATTCTCATCATGGATGTGTAGCCGACAAATCTGCAGCAACTGCGAGGAAACAATAAACCAGAGCCCAACTCGTAAACAGCTGTTGTGACCTGTTGCCTTTCGGTAAAGTGTTTGTAAATGTTCAAACAGTTTAATACAGAAATGCCTTCTCAGTCCCCAGCAGGAGGATCATGCCTGACACTTACATCACTGTCTGTTCAAAGTAAATGAAAAGAATCCTAATGCATTTGTTTTTGGATCCGCTGCACCATGCCAGTACCGACCCGTGACTCTTAAATCGGGGTATGAACCAAACTGTGTCTTCTGTGTGCTGCTACGCCCCTTTGGCATTGATTTATTTCTAGAATCTGTCTCAGTTTTTAATCTAATACATTTTAGTCCAGTTCATAATGTGCATCTCAGGCTGTTTCATAGTACTGGAGTGTCTTAAATCTGGTTCTAGATAATTCATTTTAAAGAAAACAAGTCATGAGGAGAAATATTGAGGCAGTAGTTACGCATGTTTTGGTTTCACAGTCGTTCAGAGTGAATGGTAATAATATTTAGAGATGAAAGAAACAACCTAACAGCATAATGATCCGTGTCGGTCACATGAGCTGTGACACTTACAAATATCCAGAGGGAAAACTGATGGTTGTTGGTGAACTTTGGAGATAAAACACATCTCTTTCTGACACGCCGGAGAATGTGTCAGGACAACGAGCTTTGGCCTGATTGAGAGGACAAAGGGCTGCCTGACTGTAGCTGATCGAGATGTTTATCAAGACAAAAGATGTTGGATGAGTCAAGCGATGGCTGCCGTAAGGTGTGAGCGATGCTGTTTGTGTGTTTATGAAGCAGCTCTGATGAGCATGTGGCAGCAAGTCAGCAGCCTGTTTGTTTGTGACAGTGATAAAAACCACAGGGCCAAACATGTTTGCGTCCAACGGTTCAAGGGCCGTGGAGCCAGGGACGAAAGAAATGATACGAAACTGCTCAGCTGCAGGTTCGTGTGGGAACTGTCACGCTGTGAGTTTGTGGCGAGGACAGCAGAGATCTTCTGTCAGAGTAGCAGGGACATGACATGACAACAAGGTGACGAGTTAATGCTGAAGATTTGGGTCCATACTGAAAACACACCTGTGAATTCTGGTGGTAACGGCAGTTTTAATACGAGCCCAGAATCCACAGTCAGACTGGGCAGTGTAGCACCTCATGAGTCACATCCACAGCTGGCGTTCAGTGAGTGTGCTTTACACACTATGCTGTGAGGCAGAATGTGAGGGTGTGCACGTCCGACTTTTTTGCAGTAGAAGGTTTATGTCTTGGGTTGTAATAAAAGTCCAAAAAGGGATCACATGTTGTTCATAAACATGTCTTAAAGGGACAGTTGTGTCACAGCTCCTGCCAGCCACTCCCACCTCATCAGCTGACCTCCACTCACCTGCCTCCACAGCTGCATCTCCAGTCAGCCCAGTATATCAGCCTCTCCAGCTCTTCACCCTTCCTCAGATTGTTCCTCACCTTGACGTAAGACTTTCCAGCGTTCTTTACCTGCCTGATCTCCTGTTGCCGACTCTGCCTGCCTCTGACCAGCCTTCATCGTCCGACTCCCGGTAAACTCACCAGCCTTCTGTCCCCGACCACGAGTTCTGTATCAGCGTCTCTGGTTCCTGTTTCCCTGTGGCTGCGTTGTGTTGCCTTTCGTCACAGTGTGAGTGTTCCCATCTGCTTAGCTGCCAGAGATTGTTGGCGAGAGGCCGTACGTGTCCATGTGTGTGTGTTCTCTGTTCACCTAGCTCCTCGATCTCTCGCCTGGTCTCTATGTGCTTCCTGCTCATCCCCTGTCAGCCCTTCTGCTCTGTCTGTTCCCTTACCTGGTTCTGAATCCTCTGCCTGGCGCTGGTCTTCCTCCTGCTTGTCCCTCTGCTTCATCTGTCTACTCATCTGGTTACGAACCTTCTACCTCGTCCACCACGTCCCCTGCCTGCCCCTCTCAGGTACCATCACCCCCCAGCAGACTGAAATATGTAGGTCTGTGGGCTCTGTGAGACTCTGAGTGGGCCTCCAGCCTGAAGAACAAACTGTTACCTGTGTTTCTTCGTCTGACCAAGTTCCTGTTTTGCCTGTGTTTAAATAAAGGTCATTACCAACTGTCGCTGACCTGCAGAGTGCTGCATCTGGATCCTAAATACACTCGTCACACAGTTCACCCCCAAATCAACACATTTTCCCTCTTACCTGAAGTGCTGCTTGTCAGGCTAGATTATTTTGGTGTGAGTTGCAGTGTTGGAGATACCGGCTGTAGAGATGTCTGCCTTCTCTCAAATATAATGAAACTAGATGGCACTCAGCTTGTGGTGCTCAAAGTGCCAAAAAATACATTTCATAATAGCTATGTTTCCATCCAAAAGTGATTTGAATCATTGGGAAATGCGCATTAAAAGAAAGTGATTTGAATCATTGGGAAATGCGCATTAAAAGAAATACGAATCCTGTGTGTTTCCATTAAATCTACGGACTTTGGTGAAAACTACAAACTCACGCGAGTTTTCCGCAGAACCAGAAACAAAACAAGTCTCGCACTCTTCTTCTACGTTTTCTGGCGGTTGGCAACCAGCTTGTAAATGCATTACCGCCTTCCCGACCTGGAGTGTGGATATCACCATGGAGAGAGGTGCACTACGACAGACTTAATTCAAACATAACTGTTTCCATCCCCCGTTTTGCGAATCAACATTTTTTCGAATCAACCAAAACCCGGCTAACGTGAACGTATTTTAGTTTGTGCGAATCAGGGGATTTTAATTCGAATTTTGGCGTTTCCATCATAATTTTCCGATGCGATACTTCTAGATGCGCATCTACACAGGCTGATGGAAACATGGCTACTGTCTCTTTCTAAAAGTCATGACCCAGTCCCTCAAGATAATCCACAGACCTTGTTGTGAGCAGTTTCATGTAGGAACTATTTTATTTCTACCAAACCACACCACTACCCTTATCACTGTGCAGAAGGAAGTGTGCATCTACTCATGGACGAGAGGCTCGTTCTTGTGACGGCGTGAAAAGTAAACATTAATGGCGTCCTCGTAAACTGAGCTGTAGCACTAGCTCAGTGGTGCTAAATGAGCTAACCTAAAAATGTACCTTTGTAATAAATCACATTAAACAAATATGGTGCTGCCCGATGTTCATTTACCATTTTGTTCCTCGAAAATCAGTTCGAATTCAGACAGATTTTGGAAATGATGTCAAACATGCACTTTTCAGCAGCTCAGAGTCACCTGAAATATACACACCACTGAATGCAAAGCAACACACACTCTTTCAGTTTCGTTCCGTTAAGTTTTCAAACTGCAAAAAGGAAATCATTCTTGAATTTAGGTTTTTGAGCAAAGTGGAATAGGCAGACATAATCTAACAACAGGCTTTACTGTTGAGATAATTTTGTTTTTAATTAGTTATTTCCATATCTTTAGTTTAACTTGACTTTCTGTCAGCAAAGAACTGAGACAGGGTTTCTGCACAGTTGTGATTCCCAGTGTTCGGCCTCACTATTAACAACAGGCTAAATCTGTGCTCTTCTTCCAGTCAGGCAGAAAAGGCACAAATGCACTCAACCGAACGGTGCTGCCCAAATGTCCTTGTTTCCTCCACAGTGCTCCCTCTCACAGTGTCGACTCGAGGCCCGTTCCACACACACACCGCTTTTATTCAAATCATACATCAATCAGCTGGATTCAATGGCAAGGTAAAACGCAGAAGAGTGCGGCGCTGAGAGCTCTTGGAGGGCTTCAATGCCACGACGACAAGCACAAACTGGGTCACCGGGAAAGAGAGCACGCCTATGGAAACCCTGCTGTCTCCATGGCAACCGCAGTGTTGACACAGCTATTACCTCCTCATCTCGGCAAATACACCACGATAAGAAAGTGGCATGTTCTATTGTATGCAGGATGGATAATAAAATACTCTCAAAGCGTGGCTAATTCACTGTTACTGCCTCCCCACAGCGGCGCATTTCATCTTTTCGCCCTGAGATTCCGGTGAAGAAATGTGGATGGAGTTTTTATTGAATGCATTTCTGTGAAGTGAATTGGGAAATGAGCTTTGATGTGAGAAGTCAGAATCAAGTTTAATGTAAAAGTGACAGAGCTCTGCTTCTGTTGGAGGATTTTCAGAGACGTGCAGCTCTCCCTGACTGAAGTTAAACCTTCACAGGAGCATGTTTGTGTCCAGATGGCTGCCAGTTAGAATCCTTGGACTTTGTGTTTTCAACAACTGTTACTGAGCCACTTTGGCCCCGACAGTGAAGCTGCTCAGTTGTTGTCATGGGGAGTACTGCTCAGCTATGTGTTGATGTACAACGTCTTCTGTGGCTCTGAAGGAGCTTTGTCAAATAAGAAAAGATAACCGGGCTGGTGTCATCAGGGTTATCAGGGTTTGAAGACAACAAATATTAAACAGCCAGTTTATGTTAGAACTATGGAGGCACGGTGTTTGAGAAACGTGGGTTGATAGGGTTCAATAAACTGGGAACAGACTGAGTCTTTACTTATCCCTCTAGTCTGAAAGAAATCCAGTCTCATCAGACCAGGCAACGTTTTTCCAATCTTCTATTGTCCAGTTTTGGTGAGAAAACCCGTGTGAATTGTAGCCTCAGTTTCCTGTTGTTAGCTGACAGGAGTGGCACCTGGTGTGGTCTTCTGCTGCTGTAGCCCATCTGCTTCAAGGTTGGACAAGGTGTTGTTGCTTCAGAGATGGTCTTCTGCACACCTTGGTTGGAACCAGTGCTTATTTGACTTCCTGTTGCCTTTCTA
>NC_065527.1:3541672-3565929 GCF_006386435.1 Epinephelus moara
TGAGAAGGTCGATGAAAAGCTTAAATTACAAGCCAAAATTTACAGGTCACAGTGTACGCTTGTGAACCGCATCTCGTTGCCGTCACCATCAAAGACAACAAGTTAAAGTGCCACTGAAGTTAAGGTTTTTGGCTCAGAATATGAGAAAAGGATAACGGCCTTTTTACCATCTTTACCAAGATGTCCAGTCAGAGAATGTCTATACGCACTGTGATTGGCTTATTGCGTTTGGGGGCGGGACTTAGCCATAGGTCAATTGCTGTCAGTCTAGATGATGATGTTGCTGCGTACAAGTGTTCCTAAGTTCATGTTTTTTAGGGCTCTGAGATAAACAAAGTGAGAGTGAACAACTAATCACAGCCGTCAGACATCTTTCCTTTCCTCTGTAAATATCAGTCTAATCTCGTCTTAACGCAGGGCTACAGCTTTACATCTCGGCCCAGTACACACTTATGAAACAAGGCCTGGAAGACGATCAGCTCTGAACTCTGGGTTTCTGGTAAGCCGGCTATAAAACAGTGCTGGTTATGGCACAACCTGCCTCCGCACTTCTTTAGTTGGCACAGAGTAGGCACAACAGTAGCACCCAGCACACACCACACGTTTTCCGGACCATAAAAAACACAGCGTGTGTCCTGGCCCTTACAGTGTGACAGTGTATTACATGCTGCATGCAAAATAGAGATATGTCATGTCTATGTCTGTGTGAATACATAAATATTCTCACTGACGATTTGACCCTCAAGAATCAAGAAGGTCTGAATTCCAGGTAGCTCAGTAAGTCGGTCAGTAGTTATTGTGCTCAGCCTATAAAAGGAAGTTCAGTGGTGTTCATATCTATGGTCCAATCAACAGGAACATTTATTGTCTGACAGTCACGTGATATTTGAGGGAAATTCTTGACATTGTTTTCTTCACTTCACTTCAGTGGTTAGTTTGCTATAAAAAATGAAGAATTACCAGAAATTAAAATCTGTCTGTCACTGTTCCTCTAACACTCCATCACACACACTCACACTCACACACACACACACACACGGCTGTGCTGCAGCGGTGGTGTAGGTTTTGGCAGCGGAAACCACCGGACACTGTTTTTGTTTGTTTTTGTGGAATCTCCTGAATTTTTCGTGTGGCCTTCTCTTGGCAGGAAGCAGTGGGCGGAGAAAAAACATCATTTAGATTCTTTCTCATTGAAAATCTTTGTAGTAGAGGACACAAGCAGTTTTTGCACGAGTGTGACCTGCATGGAAATGGGATCGCAGTCAGATACTGAACGAGGACACCGAGCTGCTGCTCAGCTCCGCCTGTCAGCTATGTTGAAATGCTATTACTGAAGTAATTGCAGAGTGTTTTTGATAGCGCTGACATTTACACGTAGTCACGACTTTCCTTTAATGCTACCCGTATCACTCTGCGTGTGGTAATGTGACACTGTCAGCACCACAACACGTGATACCCAGAGACGTCTTCTACCCTGTGAGCATGCAAACAGTTATCATGGAGTGTTGAACCTGCCTGAACTGTCTCCACATCGAACGGTTCACTCAGAGAGAAGTTCAAAAATACACAGAAGCACAAAAAGACACACACTCCTCGGGCGTCTTTCCTCTCACAGATGGTGTATAGGACCTCTGGCTATCTTTTGCCAAAGGGGTCTTCCATTGCTCTTCAGCCTCTTTCTTTACTTTCCTCCTCTCATTTCCTAGAATAACACCATTGATCCCGTTCAGTCAGTGAGGGCCAGCATATGATTCACACATGAACTGCACACACTCCTGTCCAGCTTGGACCTGTTGCACAGCACTTGTTTGCCCTTTGGAATCAAAGTGGCTGTAAATCAAAATTTCTCTGTCACCTGGCAAACCCTGTTGCGAGCGGGAAAGAGGACACTGCAGGAGCACACACACACACACACACACACACACACACACACACACACACACACACACACACACACATGGCTACCTGGATGAATAAAAAAGCAAGGACAGTAGCTGGTGTTTGCATGTGTTTATACAGTACACCTGAGTGAGTGTAGTGTGTATGAGCACGAATGTTTCTGCATTTGCCTGTGTGCTTATCACTCTTTGTTGCAGATGTGTCACCGCAGCTGCGGCTCACAATCTTTTTGACCTTGTGAATGAAATACAGCAGCATCTACTTGCAACCCCAGTTGGAAGCAGTTCGACCAAAGAGTGACAGTCACCTCTCGGCCTCTCCAACTGTGTAATCACTGACCTTTAGCTAACAACAATCATCCAATCATTGTTCAGTAACCGTAACTTGGCACGGCAGGGCTGTTGAGCTTTGGATTTCTCCACATGCTGCAGAAGTGTGCATGGGGCTGTAGCAAGAATGTCACCTGTTTCAACAGCTAATCAGCTTGTAGCGAAGTCAGCTGGTCAAGTCAAAATGACCACAGACGGCGTGTTGGCTTGCTCTTAATTTTCGTCACCAGTATCTCACTATCACTATCCTCATTCAGATTTTACGAAGCTACAAATTATATTCAGCCACAAAATAAGTCTGAAAAGCTGCAAATCAGATCAGAAGTACAGAGAGTTGTTGACTAGAGATGATACGCCGTCTCATGGTGGTCACTTCCTGTCAACGTTACAGATCGGAAGCACAGAGAGTTGTTGACTAGAGATGATACGCCGTCTCATCTAGTCTCATCTCACGTTTCAACTTGTCTTGTCGTGAATCTTTGGTCTGAACTGGGCTTAACTGAGGTTTTCAGAGGTCTGAACCAGCCCTACAAAGAGAAATGAATGTGAAAAATAAACACGTTCTTGTAGCAGAACTATGTTTTGTCTTTGTCCTTAACCCATGATTATCCTGTGACCCATCTGAGGGATCCCGACCCGCAGGGTCGGAGCCACTGACCTGGAGAATAGCATCTGGAAAGAAGTCGAGACCACAGCAGAGAGTGAATAATAGAAGCAGAGGAAACAGGTGGGAAGAGGACTGCAGATCAAGAAGGGGATAAAGGGCAGAGATTAATAAGAATAATCCAAATGACACAGCAAAAAACACTGTGGAAAGGAGTTTGTTCAGATTTAATCAGGTGATCAGTTGGCAGGTCCAGCGTTATAGCTTTTACTTAGAGGGTTGTTTTCCTCCTGAAGCACACAACCTAGAAAATTTAGCTGGGATGGCAACTTTTAAGAAATCTCTTAGAAACCTTGGGAGTGTTTATCCACCCTTTGGCACCATTAAAGGTGCCAATCCTCCTGTGTGCTGATCCCAGATCATTGTTCTGACACTCACCAGGCTCTCTAAGAGCTACTGAATGGAAATTAAAAAAACAATAGAAGCTTTTTGTGCACAGTAGAACTAGCTTGGCAGAAAAGGCAACAGGACACAAACAAGTAAAGAGGATCAAGAACGGCAAGATATGCCACTCACCAACCTTTGCATAGCATCTGTTGGTTCATGCCCTGTTTGCATATCCACGCATGTGATTGCATATGTTTAAGTCTGCGTCATTAAATTTATGTACAAATTCCTAAATCTGCTTTACTGCGTTTCTAAATAGGACTCTTGTGTTTGTCCTCCATTCATAAAATAAGTCGTTTTTTTTTTTTCATTCAACATTCTTGCGTTTTTTTCTGTGAAGCCCTTTTGACAGTGAAGTGAAAACAAAACAATGGTTCCCACTGAGGTTTGTTGACCACTGGGACGGACACACTGGACATTCCTCAGGAGGGAGAGCTCGGATGTGAACTGAAAATGGTCACCTTTGTTGTTACAGGACTCACATTTTAACTTTAGCTTCATAAATAGATAAATAAATAAATAAATGCACCTTTGCTTTTTAACAGAGTCCTGCAACTCTGTGCTGAACCTATGGAAACATGTGAAGCTGCAAGAAGACGTAAAAAATCTACTATTTTGAGCTTGACACATTTTTCTTTAACATAAGAGTCTCAGCGATGGATGTATAAAGAGAACTGGATACAGAGTTAGAGATGGGGCCCTGTTCATTCCTATGATGGTCGATCAGTGGAGCATGACACCAAAAAAACTCAATTGACCCTTCGCCCCCGGACACAGACTGTAGACCCCTCTGTCTGCTTCTCTCTGGAATCACTCTTTCATTTCTCCAAAAATATGATCATATTTCTTCAGGGTGTGCAGTTAGTGACAGTGTGGGACCATAACAAAGGGGCGGGGCTTAGCGAAAGGTCAATAACCGTGGTATGAAATTACTTGGATCTTCTGTGCTGTGTGGTCCACAGGGAGTCTTCCACCGGCCAGGTTTAGTGCTCTGCTTCCCTAAATGGGGATAAAATGATTTAATCTTGCGGCTCTGCCAGACTATTGAACCAAATGGATCAAATTCTGAAAGTCATTTAACAAATATTTCCACAGCTGTTTCTTTCACAATGTTAGTCGTTGGGAAAACGTCTTTTTGGGCCCAATGGCGTCACGTGGTGGCCTGAAAGTTGTAATTCCATGTTTTGTACATTGTTGGCTGACTGCTGGTTTCACACGGGACACAAACAGCAGTATCCTGGGAGAATGTCCGGAGTTTGTTTGACCACTGCAGATACTATGACAGTTGCTCAGAGCATCAAAAAATGACGTCACCTGGTGCGTGTCATATTGTGCCTCTGTGTGTCCGTATTTGACAAGTTGGCAGTGAGTGATTGGTCCACTTTGCCTCTAAACTGTGGCCTGTAGGTTTGGGTGATTTGTTGGTAAATGTGACAGAATAAAGACTTTTTGAAAAACACATTTCCACTGACCTACTGCACTTCATAAATATGGACTTAAATGCCAAGCGTTGAGTGTGTGCATGTGTGTGTCTTTCTCCACTTTGTCCAAACTTCCTCAGCCTTGACTGACGCTCACGGGGTCTATTCCCTCCAGCTTTGAAAAACACATTCCATTTTAATGTAGCAGCCGCTCACAAGGTCATTTGTCACTTGATAATGACAAAGCAAACCCAAAGGCATTTCACTGTCAAGTGTGTGTATGTGCGTGAAGGAAGTCTCGGAGGTGAGAGGGGTGGCGGCGTCCTTGTGAGCTCACAGACTTGTTTGAAGTTTGAAGACGTGATCAGATACTCCTGTCAGTGCAGCGACGGAGGAGTGTGTGGAGTGAGTGTGTACGATGGTTCTGCAGAGGGAGAAGTGCTGGTGTGTTACCACAAAGAAATCACATACACACATTCTCTAAAAACACGAGTTGAAATCTGAAATGCTCTGTCTTTTTGTCTCCACACACATACACCACTGCCACTGTAACTGGCAAGATGATGTACTTTATGTGTGGAGAGGATCCAACTTCCATCCATAAAGGCAGCATTTACAAACTCCTGATGAATATGAGCTGTGAAAATCACATGTTGCAAACATGTGTTGAGCAGGGCAAACTCCAGCCAGGCTTACCACTCGTGAAATTGCCCTTACAGACCGACAAACGGAGAGAAAGAAATCAATTTGTAATTTCATTGCCTGTTTAATGTGTTATTCCGCACATATCATCACACCATTACTTACGTAACAGCGCTGAGGAGAGTGATGTTTATATTTAGAGCGTGAGGCCTCCAACCTTCATACTGTATCCTCTAATTCCTTGGGTACCCAGTGTTGCAGTGTGTGTGAATATGTGTGGGAGGGTGTTTGTGCATGATCATGAGTTATTCTGTCAAAACAGGCATGTATGAATATTTTGGTGTGTTGGTGCGCATATTGTTTGGTGTGTGTGTGTGTGTGTGTGTTGGTTAATCCATGCCAGACCTATTTGCTGGCCTTGCTGGTAAGAGGGGCATGTGGACAGCGTGGCGTACAAAGTGCCCTGGTTGGCAGGACTGGCATAAAGACAGATTACAGTAAAGCAGCACAGTCGTCAGACAGCCTGAGCTGCTCTGGATACAGCTGCTGTTTGTGTGGACTGACTGGTCTGTACTGGTCGGTGGAGGGACTGGGCGGTATGGACAAAAATTCATAGCCCGGTATTTTACAGGCTGACTGGCGATACACGATATATCTTGGTCAAAGCCATATTTGAGATGTCACAAGCACTTTTAGAAAAACAGACTGTGGTCAAAATAAAATGTAAAGACAGGGATTCTGTAAAGCTTAGTTGATTCAAAACACACATTAAACACACATTAAACATGGCTTAATAGAGACAGTTTCAAACACAAATCAGCTTCACTATAACTCGCAGCATTCACAGACAAACACTTGTCTTTATCTGGACACATTTCCCCCACAAATACAACATGCTAACGTTATTAGCACAAGCCTATGGCATTTTACATTGTATAAATTAGCCTAGCAGCTAGCAGAGATTTCCTCTGCTCATATGAAGCCAGGATAAATCACACACAAGACTTAAAATGATATTTTTGTGGAGGCTTTATTGTCTTCACAATTTATTGTTTCTTATCTGTGAAATTAAAGTAAATCAAAGCTTTGTTTCCACTGAGGGAAATGGTTTCAGCTTACAGAGACAGACAGGAGGTCTGCGACACCTCCCCATTTCTGGGGAGTGGTGGGACTAGGCGATATGGACAAAAATTCATCACTTGAAGTCGGTCAATATCGCTTGACCCTGTATTGATATAAACTGTGTTATCTAAATTTATATGTGAAAATATATCGATATATCGTACATAGTCGTTATATCGTTTGGTTGGGCAACTTCAGCTGGAATTGTTCAACTATCAGCTGCTAAGATGGGTTTTGGTTTTTTAGGTGCTGATGCAACTGTAGCATCTGCCTCCGTGGTGTGTGAGGTGTTTCTGATGGGCTTCTCTGAGAATGTTTTAAATATGATTGTATAATTAGAACACATACGGCTGCAGTATTCCTCAATGAGGCTGAGTCATACAAGAAATCGCTCTGCCACATCACACAGAGAAATATTTTTCTGAGTGACTAACAAGAGGCCACCATTCAAGGATAAGGGCAAGATTGTAAACAGGAAGGGTACACACCATCTCAGGAGTTTGTGTCATTCTTAGATTTGTCATACTCGTACTATCTACAAACAGACAGACCCAGTATCACAGGAATTACTTAGATATGGACGATTCTGCACCTCAGGATTTATGTGCAGTGCCAGTGCAGAAAGTAGTGTACCCTCAGTGAAGATGTGGAGGTGGATGGGTGTGTAGAGAGTCCGACTTTTATACAGAAGATCAGAGTTGCGTGGATACAGCAACATTAGCACTGTGCAGCTAATCTGAGTGGCAAAACTAAATCATTTCTGCAGCTGTTTGACAGTAAAAGACTTCCAGCAGCACCTTCATGCTACATCGTACTATGTGAGGACTTTTACTGTGAAGCAGCTGCAGGATTTTAAAGGGGAACACAACCTAAATTCAAAATTCCAATATGTTATTTTCCACGACCATGGAAAGTTCGATCAATGTTTGTGAATGTGATGTCATCAATTATAATGTCTAGAGTTGCTCCATAGACATCCAGTGTCTATAAATTGCATACTCTACTCTACAGTACTACATACCCAACATGTGTACTATCATTCAACTTACTTGTGTACATGAACAGTAGTGTGTATCTTTTCGGATGCACTGAGCTGTAATTATCACGCCACTCTCTGAGAGCCTCTTTGCCCAACACATTCTCACTCCGACCTCGTCACATATTGACGTTTGGTTTCCATGTCCACATATAACGTCCAAGGTACCCTGGGTGTGTTGTTTGTTGACATTCTGGGACGCCGTGTCAACTTCAGCCTGTTACATGCATTGTCTGTTTTCAAAATACACTTCTGTTTTCACAGGAAATGTACAGTTTGCATACAGTCTCTTTCAAAATAAAAGCACTACGTCGGTACAACACCGCAAATTGACTTTGTTTTTTTCCTCCAACAACAAAATCATGTGGTTAGGTTTGGGCAACTAATATTTCTGGACTGTTTTAAGCAGATTTATACTTCTGCATCAGCTCTATGCAAAGTCCACACCGTAGCCTATGCACGTGGCCTACGCTGCATTTACTCTTGTGCAGTGGTGTGTCTGTGTCACTCTGCAGTTACACCTCCAAAACACTAGTTGGCGGCAGAGGCACAAACACACATTAAACACACATTAAACACACATTAAACATGGCTTAATGGAGTCAGTTTCAAACATGAGTGCACAAATCAGCTTCACTATAACTCGCAGCATTCACAGACAAACACTTGTCTTTATCTGGACACATTTTCCCCTCAAATACAACATGCTAACGTTATTAGCACAAGCCTATGGCAGTTTACATTGTATAAATTAGCCTAGCAGCTAGCAGAGATTTCCTCTGCTCATATGAAGCCAGGATAAATCACACACAAGACTTAAAATGCTATTTTAGTGGAGGCTTTATTGTCTTCACAATTTATTGTTTCTTATCTGTGAAATTAAAATAAATCAAACCTTTTCACCTTACAGAGACAGACAGGAGGTCTGCGACACCACAACATGCAGTTACATTTCAGGCTACGGCGTAGGGGACAGCATAGGACCTACATTGACGCACAGCCTACACCGTAGGTAAGGCATGGATTCGAAGCAGACATATAAATCCCGCCTTAGACCATAAGAATAACATATATGAATTTAAAAAATTGGTGTAGTTTCTCTTTAAGAAATGTTTGAAAACAAGAACCGATCAAATAACAAGACAGCTTTTCTCTGTAGATCATCTGTGAGACACAAAAATCCCTCCAAATAATGGCAGGATGTCAGAATTTCACTCTCACTATCAGCACTTTCTCTGAATCATGAAAAGCCTGGAGCACATCTTGAAACGGTGAATTAACATCCTGCTGTGTCTCCCACAGGAACCCTGACTAATTTATACCTTAAAACACAGCAGAAGCTGATAGTAGATGATATCTCTGTAATGTCTTTTTTATGTGAGATATATTTTTCTCATTAAATGATGTCGATGGGTGTGAAAAAAACCTGCGATCAATACAACTGGTGTGGCAGACGGTTACATTGATCTTTCACATCCACATGTCTAATGAAAATGTGACAGTTAATGATCTCATGATACATTCATGTGCAGACACACACACACACACACACACACACATTGACACACAGTGTATAAAAAGAGGAGGGAAAGTCTAAATCTATACCAAACCCCCTGAGAGTTTCATCCCCTAGATACGTGAGCGCCATTTGAAGCGCTGCATCCACACAGGCTCACATCCGCCTGGATACGTGAGCGCCATGTCGAATTCATGACGGTTGTCATGGCGCCCACATAGCAACCGGCTATACATGTACCGGCTGCTGCCTCCGGTCGACTCTGCGATGGGGCGGGGGGATAAGAGGGGGGTTGAGGGCAGTAGAGGGTGGGAGGTCGAGGGAAACAGAGAGGAGAGCAGGCTGGGAAATTGGGGGTGTGTGCATGTCAATTTGTGTTGTTTTTTTCCCTGTGTGTGCGTGTGTGTGTGTGTGTGTGTGCATGCTTGTGTGAGTTAGAAAGGAAGAAAGAGTGAGATCTGAGAGGCTGGAGCGGAGAAACAGAGACAGAGACGGGTGAAAAGAGGGGATCAGCTGGCCTGTAAACCTTAGAGGACGGAGAGACGGGGCGAAGATAGAGAGGAAGATAGTGAACTCACGGTTGACAGCTCTCTGTAAAGCCATGTGGGTCATGGAGAGACGGAGAGGCAATAAAAGACAAGTGCATTACTCACTTTGATGCTGTGTTTTCTACAACAACAGACCAGAATGACTGGATAAATGTGACTGTGATCAAATGAAAAACACACTGATTAAATGCATCTTTGCAAAAATAATCATCTTAGAAGACATTTAATCCAGTTTCAGCTTTTATAACAGCATTTTCCTTAAACTCAAAGTCGAAAAAAGGACTAAATGTTTTGAAATTTAGATTTAAAGACCGAACATGAGGCTAAAAAAGTGGATATTTTAAGCTGAGTGTGCTGCATATCATTAAGGCGCATACGAGAAGCATGTTCTGCTAATTCCTCCTCCTCGGTCGCTCGTGTGAGCGCATGCAGAGCAGTTCATGGGTAATTGATGTGCCAAGTCTTATTTTGGGAGCTAAATCAAACGACAGGGCTTTACGCATCACCTGGCAAAAAACGCATCACACACACACTCAGGATGGTCCACACATCAACATGTAGACCCCTCTACGAGCAGCTGTCTGCCTCGTACTACAGATATGAATAGACACACATCATATACAAAGACCAAGGAGGGGTACACGTGAAGTCGCTCTCACACAGGGACACAGGCACACAGACATGAATATTTCAGTTTGCTTGAAAACGTGCAAACCAACCATCTCCCATCCCCCCACCATCGACCGACCAACCAACCCTCAGCCAAAGCCCGGGTAGCAGCGCAGGAATAGGCCATAAATGATGGAGAAAGAGCAGGAACGAGGGAGGAGGACGAGAAGGAGAGTAGAGATGAGTAGAAGGCTCTGACAGACTGGAAATTCATCAGGCAGAATGAAGGGAGAGGGTGGGAGAGGATGGGGAGGGAAATATAGACATCAGGGTGGAGTGACAGCACTGACAGCTCTCTGAGAGTAGTGGGGAAATGACAGACCCTGATTTACATTCTGCCACCAGTGAAGAAATACACCCATTTTGTCTCGTTGGTCAACTGAGCTGTTAAATGATAACAAGTCAAAACAGCTGATGTACTGAGGGTCTATTTTTGGAACGGTTTCAGGTGAGCGACCATGTGTTCATCCATTGTACCGTGGTTTAGATGTTCCCATATGAACAAACAGCATTCATTCACAACATTCACCTCCTGGAGCAACTTGTGGGTTTGTATGATTCCTTCCGAAAAGTCCTGCACACGGTTCATATGATATTTTAAAAATTAGTGCCCATGTTGGTTAGGGAAAGGAATTAGGGTTGGGCATTGTCCACGTGACATGACATTGCATATTACGTTGGAATCAGACAGGACACAAACAGCAGTCTCCTGGGTCAAAGTCTTGTGTTTGTTTGGGCAGGTGTGAACACAGCAATTGCACCAAAACAAGCGGACAGAGACCTTCTGGAAGAGTTGAAGTGTTCCGACCTGGATGTGAAGCAACTGCAGTCACATGACACATTGTTTGGGTTAAACATGAGCATGTTACAGTCCTGGAGGATTATTAATGTGCACCTCCTCCTGTACTGCCTTAATATGCACATTCAGCACATCCAATGCATCAAAACATTGTTTTCTAGTTGGAGCCGCGCCTCGTTTTCAAACTGTATGGTTTGACTAAAATGAACAATGACAGCAATATAGTCCACGATGAGCAGCGCTAAAATCAACCTGCGTAGTTGTTATCGTTGTTGGACATTTTTGCCTTCACATGTGTTCGTAGGACACTTTGCACAAAATTGTTAACTCAAAGCATAACCCAGCCTTGCTAAAGCTAAATCTGGCAGTTCCCCCTGTGCCAGAGCACAGTCATGTTTGACAACACTCAGTCACAACAGACCTTTTTCCACAGCAGTCATTTGACTTGTCACAGCAGAGAAAGCACAGGTGAAACTAATTTAGTTAACAATGGGACCCATTGGTGCTATTGTACTCGGTGCCAGTGAGCCAGTGTGCGAAATACCAGGAACCTCGAGCTGACTCACCTAACTGGAATACAGTCATTTATAACACGTGTGTTACAACCACTACAGGTCTCTAGCATGAGAAGTGACAGGAAATTAGGTAAATTACAGAAGTTCGACATATAGTCTATATTCTCCCACCTCACTCTCCTCAGGATCGACGCCCCAGCTGTCACTTAAGGGGGATTTATACTTGTGCAGCAGACCCTATGCACATAGCCTACGCTGTTGTGAGCATTTATACTTGTGCGGTGGTGTGTCTGTGTCACTCTGCAGTTCCACCTTCAAAACACTAGTCAGAACACACATTAAACACACATTAAACATGGCTTAATAGAGACAGTTTCAAACACAAGTACACAAATCAGCTTCACTATAACTCGCAGCATTCACAGACAAACACTTGTCTTTATCTGGACACATTTTCCCCACAAATACAACATGCTAACGTTATTAGCACAAGCCTATGGCATTTTACATTAGATGAATTAGCCTAGCAGCTAGCGGACTTTTTTTTCTAGGTATATTAAGGATTTGTGGAGTTTCTCCCTGTGTCAGCGTAGGTTTCCTCCAGGTGCTCCAGCTTCCTCCCACAGTCCAAAAACATGCAGGTTAATTGGTGTCCCAAATTGTCCGTAGGTGTGAATGTGAGTGTGAATGGTTGTCTGTCTCTATAGCCTCTTTTACACTGCCAGATTTTCCACGAATGTTGGGCCGTTTTGCCGGCAAGCTGTGAGCGTTTAGACACACAGAGCCGGATTGGCGAGTTGATCCAAGGCGCCCAATTTTCCACCTCGTAGGGTAGACATATTGGTGGAACCCTTTTAGTTTAAACAGACCGAGGTGGCCTTCTGCAACGGGAGGGGCTGTTGATGACTTGTGGGAGGAGCTGTTGATGACGCTGCACGTGCGAGCCACTGGCGGTGGATAAACAGGAAACAGCTGATAGCAGGAATTAGCGAGCAGCTAGTAGCAAGAGGGAAACACAAACCTGACAGACACTGTAAAGATGAGCAACTGGGGAGACAAGGAATTGTGCGCCCTCCTTGTCCTCGCAAACGAAGAGGCCATTAACCGTCAGGTGACGGGGACGGTGAAGGACCGGCTGACTTACGAGAGAATCGCCGAAGGACTGACCAGCTGCGGCTTCCCTCCCACGGCACTGTTTACGTCACACGCTGAGCTACACGTTTTGTTACTTGCTCACCTTTTTCCCTCCATGCCACCTGCCACATATGCTTCTCCTGATATCACATGCCAGTGAAAGGTCTGTTGGCCAGAATTTAAACAAGTGTCCCATTAGGACAAAGACATCGACCCTTTGACACTCAAGGCGTAATAATGGCTGTAATTTACCAGGAACTCACGTATGACTTTGGCCCTACATGAGCGATTTCCTAAAACCCCTGTTGTGTTCCTTTAAGACTCTCACAGAGAGATATTTCATCTGAAGAGGAGTGCGAGTGTAGGCCCACATGTGTGGGTGTTCATGATGCAAGCTCGTGAAAGCATGTGGCCGTATGAGCTACATGATAAAAGCGAACAGGCGCCGGCGTACACAGCTGTAGTGGCAATTAAATGACACGCTGTGGAGTCAAATGGACCTAAGTGAGCTTGTGACATGAATGGGACAATCGGCTCACTGCACATGTTTTTACTCAGCTGAAATTCAGACAGAGAGAGGGAAACAAAATACATTTGGGAGGCAGGGCACACAAATACACATCCACAGAGATGCTCAGCCGCTCTCTGGGGGGGTCAGTGTGTCTTCCTGTGGGATGCTTAGCAAGCAGAGGAGGAGGTCAAGGTTCGAGGGGAAGTGGGGTCTGTAAAATGAGTGTGACACCCACACACACAGCCATGCGTAACCCTCTTGTGTCTCGCCTCTTTCTCGACAATCTTCCACACAGCGACCTCCTCCAACACATCTCACACTCGCCCATGTGCCGGTGAACCCACACCTCATTCCCCTGTTGCATCGGTGTTAATCTCTCGCTCCATTTGCACCCGTCAGGAGATAACGACATCATTAGCACACATTAACATGTCTTTATTATCATTCCCTCAGTGTCCTCGTGTGTGTGTGTGTGTGTGTGTGTGTACTGTATGTGTGTGTGAAGGAGCTGTGAATGGGGATGAAGCATGAATACGGGTCTTTCAACCATTTGAGTCTATCACAGTCTGTCACAGTGTGTGTGTGAGCCAACACATCCATTTACACATCAGCCAAGATGTTCCACAGAAAAAAGTGCTTGTTAATTACTCTCATTATCTGGATATTTTATATAAGCTCTCTGCTGTTGTATGACAACATTGGAGCCACATTAATGCAAACAGGTAATGTTTGAAGCCAGGGCCGACACACAGGAGTCACATGTGTGGAGCAAAACATTGGTATCATGTGAATTAATTCTAATTTTCTTACACTGAAAAATCCTATACAGCATGCTCTGCACAGAAGGAGTGGACACCTGTGTCTATCATGCGTCTCCAGCAGTCTACATACACTTACACTAGAAGGTCAAAGGGCAGGGCACAGTTATTACGTCCACACTCTTGCTAGTTGTTCACTAGTATTCTTACCAGTGACGTTAGCAGTTGTGTCAGAACAGCTGGAGCCAGCACTGTCAGCAGAATTTAACATTTCTCCTTCCACAGGGCGAAACAATAGACGGTCACACAACACTTATGCAGGATTTATACTTCTGCATTAAATCGACACTGTAGCCTGATGTGCACCTCCCCAGAAATGTAACTCCACGTCACAGCGACGCAGACCTCCTGTCTGTCTCTGTAAGCTGAAACCATTTCCCTCAGTGGAAACAAAGCTTTGATTTACTTTAATTTCACAGATAAGAAACAATAAATTGTGAAGACAATAAAGCCTCCACTAAAATAGCATTTTAAGTCTTGTGTGTGATTTATCCTGGCTTCATATGAGCAGAGGAAATCTCTGCTAGCTGCTAGGCTAATTTATACAATGTAAAATGCCATAGGCTTGTGCTAATAACGTTAGCATGTTGTGTTGTGTGAAAAGGAAAAAGAGCATATTATGATCGATCTGCATGTATGTGTATTTAGAACAGTATTTGCTCATTTATGTGGTTATATGTCGACATGCTTGAATGAAACACATTTGACACAAACTCTACATGCATGTCAAAAGTAATGATCACAGAGCCTTTCAGATCTTTTGCACTGTGCATTAAGCAGCCACAAACACACAGCAACGTAGCAAAACGTCTAACCTTGAGTCACCAGACATTTCCTGTTAACTGGCTCGAGCATAGGAGGCGTCCAATTAGGATACCTTTATTTTTTCAGCACCACGTTCTCAAGCTCCAACACCATACACAGACTGACTGGCTTTTATACCTGAGCCTCCGTGATCCCTCTCTGGCATGTACCAAAAATAAGGTTAACAATGAAACACACCTGATACATTATCAATACATTTATACAAACCAACCCATTGCAAAGATAATCCTTAATAATTTACATAAATATAAACACATGCATATGACACTTAAACTCCCCTCCACCTGCCTCCTACTTGGTATCTCCCTCCTGGAACTAATAAAAGGTGCTCAAACCCCCGGGGAACTCTTTTGCCCGAACACCTTGAGGAAGGAGGAAGAAGATGGGCAGAGGTAAGTTTGTGCTCACAAAGAAACAACTCATGCGAAAACAGTTTGCTCATGCTGAGTCTCACTTTATCCTTCAAAATGCACAACTTACTGAGACAATGAATTATTAATGAGTGCGTATTCTACTTATATTCACAGGTGAACACTGAGGTGGACACGTCTGGCGTCCTCCGTGTGAACCATGTGCTCGGCAAACTGCGACACAATGAAATGGTACCAAACACATATGAAAACATTTACCCCAACAAACCTTTAAAAAAACTGCTGCGTGTTTAATTTAATTAATAATAGTTTTGTGTTATTTTGCGTCTCTGTGTGAACGTTAGGAATAAAAGTGAAACATTCAGTTAACCTTCGTCTTCCTGTCTGTATCCAACAGGCCTCAGAGATCCCACTCTGAAGCAGCGTGTTAACATTTCCAAAAATGGCTGGACCCTCCGTGTTTCACCGAAGGTCATCAGGGAAGACACACTGTCCATCATGTCAACCAGCAGAAGGGCAGTGCTCTCTCTGGACCGTGCTGGTTCCAAAAAAGAAAGGTAATGAGGGTTAAATTCAGAGTTCTTGTTCTTGCTGGAAGCTATTTTCCCAGTTGGTCCGTCTACTTTCACCAAGGGATCCTGTCACCACCCAGACATCCCCCGTGTCAGGATCCCTGTCCTCTCCTGGATGTTTAGGAAGGATCATAAATCAGGTCCATGTGGGAGCTCTGAGGACGGACCTGGACGCTGGCTATGTTGTGTCTTCTGTATTATACCCAGTGGACAGAGAGCCACCTATGTCAACAGCTGGTGTCCTTTACCTCAAACACACTCACACACACCTGAAAAGGCAAAGTCTATAAACACAGAGTCTGAAAGGTTAAAATGTCACAGCCGTACTTCAGATACATTGCAAATAAAAAAAAAACAGACGACTGTATCACCAAGCTTTACCCACATAAAGAGAGTGAGAGGAGAACGGACATTCCCATTAAAATCAACGTAGCAACGTCGGCCATTTTTATTTGTTTTCATTGTATATTTCATCTCTGGAGTTTTCTCCGTGGTCACCCGGGGGCCCAGACAGTATCCTTTGTCTTCAGCCACAGCCAGTGACTGCACCTCTCAGCTGTATTGGCCAGATCCTTGACCACTTTCCTCCAAGCCTGCCCATTAATCCTGAAATCCTCGAGGAGTCTAGTGGATCTAGAGACAAAGCCTTTCCAGGCTCTTGTCACCACTTCAGTTACGAGGTCTGTTGTGCCGTAGCTACCTCAGAAGAACGAGTGAGAGACAACTGAGAGACAGTGGGGATGAACATTGTGCAGTTGATGGAAACTTCAGAATGGAAACATAAGAACTCTTATTTTCTACTGGACACTTCAAGAAATACAGTCTGTTGACTGAAAGTGTATCGAAAGGATTTCATCTTTTAGCATGGATTACTGAACGGGCCTGCTGGGCACAGGCCCAGGGGCCCAAAATTTCAGGGGCCCCCCTGGCCCCCTGGAGACAGACACCGACCAGGAAGAGACACAAACTACTATAAAGAGGTGCTGCTGCAAAGAGACTCACAATGACTATGGAAAGAGGCAAAACAATCACAAAGACACCAAACTACAGAGAGATGCATAACGTCTACAAAGAGACGCAAAACAACATCAAAAGAGGCTATGAACAGCTGTGAACTCTGTGTCCGTCTCCTGTGTCGGAGACGTGGTGGGGTCCTCTGCATGTCTGTGCCCAGGGGCCCGTTGTCTCATAATCCGCCCCTGCTACACACATCTGTGTTGTTCCTGATACTGGCACACCAGCAGTGCGTCAGCACACAGCCAGCCTGCAGAAACTAGGACTTCTGTGACGGCTACATTTGTTCATCCCCTCTAGCTCCTAATTCCTGTCCCTCTCTATGACCCTTAAACGTTCCTCAAAAACCTCTGGCTGGGCCCTTTGGTGCCCGTCCCAGGCCCACAGGGGTGTATGTGTCCAAGCTAAAGCCGCCTCTCCCTGCTTGACCTCGCTCCGCCTGCCTGCCTGCCGTCCTGGGCCTTAATCCTGATCAAGCATGTCTAGACCTCTCATTACCAGCACATAATCAGGGGGCAGGGGAAGGATGGGGCGATGTGGCCGCGGGGAGCTTTGGATGGATGGAGGGAGGAGAGGATGCAGAGAAAGTGACCCTGACAGTGACCCGCACATTCATTCCACTGTTTGCTCCCTCTGTAAACAGACAGACTGTGCGGGGAGTCTATACACAGGATGGAAGACGGATGGAGGGGGAGATATGAGGCAGGGGAAACAGGGACCAGACGTAAACACAGGATTAGACAGAGAAAGGGAATCCTCAACAATATGAATCTTGAACGTCTCACTATTGTGAAAAAATGCTACAATGAACGGGATCGTTTAGAATCAAAAGCAAAACAGCTTCTCTCATGATTTCCAATATATTAAAGAGCTAGTTTGACATTTTTGTAAAAACACTTATTTGCTTTCTTGCTGAGAGTTAGATAAGAACCTTGATACCATTCTCACATTTCTGTTCAATATGAAGCTGGAGCTAGCTATGTTAGCCTAGCTTAGCTTAGCATAAAGACTGGAAACAGGGGGAAGCAGCTAACCAAGAACTCTATGTAAACAATCTATCCAACAACTTTTTCTAGTTAAACGGCTCATAATCTGGGCGCAGAGTAGATACAAGAAGCAAAGTGCTTTTATTTAGTCCCTTAATTTATCATAAGTGCATTTTGGGTGTAACATGAATTCCCTTTAAAAGTCCGGTGCACCTGCAGCCACGGGAAGATGGGTACGCTGTGGTAATCATCCCTTCACCCCTCATCCGTTGATCCTCATCCTGTTATCCCTAACCTGTCATCCATTCATCCCTTGACCCTCATCACCTCATCCCTTCATCCCTTCATCCCTCAACCATTTGACCTTCATCCCTTCATTTCTCACTCTTCATCCCTTGATCCTCATCCTGTCATCCCTAACCTTTCATCCATTCATCCCTTGAGCCTCATCCCCTCATCCCTTCATCCCTCAACCCTCTGACCCTTATCCCTTCATCCCTCATCCCTTGATCCTTATCCTGTCATCTCTAACCTGTCATCCATTCATCTATTGACCCTCATCAATTTATCCCTCAACCCTCATCCCTTCATCTCTCACTCTTCATCCCTTGATTCTTATCCTGTCATCCCTAACCCTTCATCCATTCATCCCATGACCCTCATCCCCTCAACCCTTCGACCCTCATCCCTCATCCATTCGACCCTCATCCCTCATCCATTCGACCCTCGACCTCCATCCCCTTATCCCTTCATCCCTAAATCCTTCTACCCTCATCCCTTCATCCCTCATCAATTCAACCCCTGACAATCATCCCTTCATTCCTCAGTCTTCATCCCCTTATCCCTTCATCCCTAAACCCTGATACCCTCATCCCTTCATCCCTCATCAATTCAACCCCTGACAATCATCCCTTCGTCCCTTCATCCCTTCATTCCTCAGTCTTCATCCCTTGATCCTCATCCTGTCATCCCTAACCTTTCATCCATTCATCCCTTGACCCGCATCCCCTCATCCCTCAACCCTTGAGCCCTCATCCCTTCATCCCTCATCCATTTATCCCTCAACCCTTCAACCCTCATCCCTTCATCCGACCCTCATCGCTCCATCCCTCATCAATTCAACCCTTGACAATCATCTCTTGACCCTCATCCCTTATCCATTCGGCCCTCATCCATTCATCCCACACCCTTCACCTCCTCATTCCTCCATCTTCATACTTTCATCCCTTGACCCTCATCCCTTCATTGTACACCCTATCATCCCTCCATCCTTATCCTTTCATTGTCTCATGCCTCAATCCTCACCCCTTCACCCTTTCCTCTGAACCTGTAATCCATCATTTGCCATAAAGGATTTTAAATCTTCATCCTCTTTGTTACTGATAGAAGTATTGATCAGTATTGATTTATTAAAAGTAGACTGTAAATAAGTAACTGTGATCAGCCTCCAACGTCTGATCATATCAGCTGGAGAATCTATTTTCAAAGAGCCTCATTATTAAAAAGAGGAAACAGCATTAATGTGACTGGATTAATCATCATGAGCTCAGTCCCATTAACACACATATACTCAGGCTCAGCTGAGCCACAGTGGAGCAGCTGAGCCTGACACGCTGACTTTAACAAACATGACTAAATGTGACGAGGGGCTGAACACATGAACTGATGACGGGCGTCACCGGCCGACCACAGACACAAACAACCTCACAAACCCGTGAGATAAGACACAGCCTGTTCACAGCGAATGAGGGCCGGGACATGTGCGGCGTGCTTCGAGAAACGAGGTGTGATGAAACCCAGGGGAGGGAAAAGAAGATCGATGTGTCGCAAATGGCGGGCTGCGCCATTACAAGTCTTTCAAGTGATCAGGAGCGATACTGTGATCTCATACAAAATTCACCACATGGCAGGGTTTTCATCAAGCCTCTGCAGCTGAACTTATCCTCCCATGCACACACACACACACACACACACACACACACTCGTCTATATGATCAAAAGGAGCGCCTCAGTCTGCACCTGCATACAGTCCCACACTCAACCCGCCCTATAAATACACAGCGGGCCGTGTTAGTATGCAGGGTGACTGGAAGCCTGTTTCACTACGTCTCTGAAACATTCATGTGGGCCTGCATTTGGTCTCATCCCAGTCTCTCTCTCTCTTCTTCTTCTTCTTCTTCTTCTGCTCTGTTTCCACCCCCTCACCCTCTTGTCCTTCGCCTTGCTTCTTCGTTCCTAATCCCCCACCCCTCCCTTTATCACTCTGCTTCCTTCCCACTCTCATAATTCCGATTCCTCTCTTTTAAACACACACATATTCCTCATCTAGTTTCGTTCTCCGCAGCTTCCTAATTACATCTGCATTCATTTTTTCAATTCTGCTGCCGATACTTTTTCAGCACTCCAGTGCTTTTCTGCAAATTCCTGTCCTCATTTACATACGATGGGGGGGGGGGGGGGGCTTAACGGTGCTGCTCTAATTGGCTGTCTGGTCTGTATACAGTGTGCTAATTGCTCGTCTGTGAAAGTGTCCACACACAAGGGTTGACCGACCCCCATGGGAGGGGTTTATCGCCTTTGCTGCCAATCACTGCAGCCCACCCAGAACGCCTTTGTAGGGATTATAATATCTTTGTCAAAACAAAAAAACAAAATGAATGAAATGATATTGTTTAATGTGTTGACATTGCATTTTAAGCACAGGTGTCACCTGGATAAAGATGCAGACGATTACTGATCCAAATGTGAGTTTGTACACAAATGTCATCACAGAGGACAGATAAGATCAACTATGTGACACCTGACATTGGACATTTCTGCAAACTAATGTTGCAGATATACGCTATGGTTACATGTGTTTAGCTGTCAGCACAAAAACTACGTGGTTATGGTCGGGAAAAGATCATGTTTGGCTTAAAATACCCAGTTTTTGTGGTACTATCCCCGCTGGAAATGCACTGATGTCTTGGTAAGAGACCACCTCTTTTTGTGGCATTACCTGGCAGAAAAAACAGTTTTGTCTTTAAAAAAAAACACAGCTTTTCACTGCACAATCCCTGCTGGAAAAGCAGAAATGTATCAGTAAAAAAAACAGTTATTTCTGACACAAACATGGCAGGTAAGCCAGTAATATCTCACTATATCACTTTTTGTGGCATCATTCTGGCTGGAAACACAGCGATGTCTTGGTAAAACCCCACCACTTTTCATGGCACTATCCCCGTCAGAAACACAGTAACGGTTCGCAAACAAACACCCATGTATGGGGGCTAAAAAGCAGCTGAAAACACAGATAACTGGCTAAAAAACAGCTGCTTTTTGTGGCACTATCCTCATTGGAAATGCAGCAATTTGCAGCATAAAAACCACTTGGTTATGGTTGGGAAAAAAATCATGTTTGGCTTGAAATAACCAGTGTTTGTGACATAATCCCAGTCTTAAAAAACACCACCGTTCAATATCTCAGAAAAAAACAATCACTTTTTGTTTAACTCGCTAAAAACCAGTCGCTTTCGTGGCTTTCATGGTGGTAAGAACCCACCTGGTGTTGTGGCATTACCCAGCAGGAAACACAGCGATGTCTTGCTAAGAAACCTCCTCTTTTTGTGGCACTACTTGGCAGGAAATGAAGCGATGTCTATTCCCCGAAACCCAGTAACGGGGGGGTGAAAAAAGGCGCTGAAAAGGCAGGGATGACTCACTAAAATACAACCAATGCTGTGAATTCTGCAGACCAGCTTTGTACCAGGCAGCTGGCAGAGTAAAGAGTTTAATGTCTGGTCGTACTGATCAGGACATTTGCATTTGGACATACAGCTCCTCTGGGTTGCAGTGCATGTGTGAAAGGTGCTTAAGGTTGATGTGTCTCATATCAGCATCAAAACATGAGTTATCTACTCTAAGATGAAACTAAAGTTTCACCTGTGCACCCCTCCCTTGTGTTAGTCTAGAACAGCCCCTCGTGCTGGCATCTTCCAACTGTTAACTTCCTGTGATTCCAGGAATGTCTCTGGCTGAATCCTATAACAGCTGCATTGTGTGCCATGTGATAATGTGGCTGAATGAATGCTAAGAGGCATTGGGGCTGGTGTGCTGTTTACCTTGCAGTCAAAAAAGCAAGTCATTAACATTCCTCTCATTGTTGTGTGCCGCTTCTCAGATGCTGGGCTGCATCTCAATGGGCTTTTCATTGAGACAGTCAGGGAGTCAATTAGCTTATCTGGCTATTGGCAATATCTGCCGCCATGTTGTTGTTGTTGTTGTTGTTGTTGTTGTCCCCGTGCAGGGCTGGCAATGGGACTGTCCACAAGAACTCACAACAGTGCCTTTACACAGAGTCACGTAGAGGCACGCCGCAGAGGCACGCTGATAACGCCAGGGCCATCTTAAAAGAGACCTCACACACACAAGCACACTGTGGAGCGTGCACGCACACACACACACACTCCCCTCCCTAGACGTTCCCCTGGGCTGTAACTGAGAGCAGGGAGGCCCCCAACAGATAAACAAGACCTATTGATTCAGTGTAATTTGACTCAGTGGGTGCCATAATGACATTATAGGATAGGACCAGAGTATGTGTGTGTGTGTGTGTGTGTGTGTGTGTGTGTGAGTGAGGTGTGCACAGGCGCTTGCTATAGTGAATGATGACACATTATTCAGCTGTGCCAGGGGAATTTAGCTGATTGGAAAGTGATATGGAAGAGGGCAAGAGAGATAGGAAGACAGGGGGAGAAAGAGTGTGTGAGTGTGTGTGTGTGTGTTATAGATGAGGAGGCAGCAGTGTGAAAGGAGAAGTAAATTGCGCTGCTCTCATGTGTGTTTTTCCACGGGCACACAGCCATAAATACAGTCTATCTGTGTAAAACTCCCAGGCGATCAATGAGCCATCGGAATAATGTTTTACTTGCTAATCAAAGGGAGGAAAGGCAAAAGAAAGACACTGTTCAATGGTGTGTGTGTGTGTGTGTGTGTGTGTGTGTGTGTGTGTGTGAGCAGAAAGTCTCCAGCTGAATTCCAATCATTCCCCATTTCATTCCAGAGTTTGACTACAGATTTGGAAATGCTAATCAGCCATCTGTTGATCACCGACAGCAGATCAAGGCCGTTCCTTCACTTCTGGTGGATGTGCTTCAAAAATAGACACTCATTTGGAAAGCAGAAGTGTTTGTTTGGTTTCACTTTGGCGCTTTATAACCATTGGATTAAGGATGCAGAGGCGTTCTGGTGCTGGCTCACACACGTGCAGACACGAAACACTGTGGTGTTACGCTGATAATGATTTTATGACCAGCGGTGTCGGATTGAAACTGCCAATAGCAGATGTTCTGTGCCGATATTCAGAATCATTTGATGGGAAAACTGTAATCCGTGAACACAATTACATTTCATCAGGTTTTATTAATGCCTGGATGGAAAAGCTTCTGCAGCAGTATTAAGATAATGGTGCTCTCAAGTCCGGCTTACAAATAGGAATAAACATATTTATGGATATTTAGGTGGAATCAAAATAAAATATTGCTCTGTGCTCAGCTCAGGTTAGGACCTTTCCATCAACAGTCTGTGACATTCATTCATTCATTCATTCATTCATTCATTTTCCGTAACCGCTTATCCTGTTAGGGGTCATGATTACCAGGTATATATGTATGAATTTTGGTGCATTACTTTTCAAAGGAAAACAGTGCATGAGAACAGCCTGCAGCCATCCAGTAGATGTTGAGATATTTTAGTCTGGACCAAAGCAGTGGACCAACACTGTCATGCTGCCAGTATGGCTGAAAGTCAGTAAAGTTCTGACGTACTGTATTTGCTTATTGTTACACACACAAAAGCACAGATCAGAGATGTGCATCGCTGTTACCGTGAGAGCCTCTGACCCCACAGTGGCGGGTAAGGAGACACTCAGCTGTCATTTTGACTTCCTCTGGCTTTGCTCTCCTCCAGTTGACAGGCTGAGACCAGGGTAATTGGTGCCACGTATGATTCTGTCAACTTGGACGACAGGTAACAAGAGACAGGAGACAGTAAGACAGACACACAGACATTTATGTTGGTCGCAGTGTATATTTCCCTTCCACTGTGATCTAAAGACTTGATTCCTTCCTGTTTTGCTAGTTTGAAAAACAAATCAGAAAAGATTATCTGCAAAATGTATGCAAAGTATCAAGTTTTTTGTTTCTTGTGTTAATCCTTGACTTATCCACAGAAGTGAGCAAAATCTCTACAAACATTTGGTCTAGATTTCTCAAAATTCTATTATTTTCCTGACATTCAAAAACCTAAAGACAGCAGAAGTGCACCTCCCCAGAAATGTAACTCCACGTCACAGTGACGCAGACCTCCTGTCTGTCTCTGTAAGCTGAAACCATTTCCCTCAGTGGAAACAAAGCTTTGATTTACTTTAATTTCACAGATAAGAAACAATAAATTGTGAAGACAATAAAGCCTCCACAAAAATAGCATTTTAAGTCTTGTGT
>NC_065527.1:3567185-3577524 GCF_006386435.1 Epinephelus moara
TGTTTAATGTGTGTTTAATGTGTGTTTTGAATCAACTAAACTTTACAGCACTTCACAGAAACCCCGCTGCCGACTAGTGTTTTTGAGGTGTAACTGCAGAGTGACACAGACACACCACCACACAAGTATAAATGCTCACAACGGTGTAGGCCACAGCGCAGTGTCTGCCGCACAACTATAAATCCCACTTAACTGTCCAACATGTTCAACTAGATGCTTGAATTTGTTTCCAGTTTCTCCCCTCACTCCTTTCTGCAGCAGTGTCTCTCCTCCCCCAACACAACCCCCCTACACACACATTTTTCAGCAGTATGGCAAAAATATATCTAGGCTATACCATATCATATTTAAACACATGCCATAGATAGCACATGTGTGCACAGCCTAAACACACACACACACACACACACACACACACACACACATGCCTGGCTCAACCCCAGTCGTAGGCATTACAATACACAGCACCAACAGTTCTGTCTATCACACGAGCAGCCATTTGCACAGAATTAGGTCAACACTTCTCCACCAACACCCCTCCTTCTCTCTTTCTCTGTCTTTGCTGATTACCAACTCATTCGCCTCGTCTGGTTTCCTAGTTATCGCTTCTCTTTACTGTAATTTATATAATCATCAGCCTGTAGTGCAACATCACCACCACCCAAAAACATGTACTAATCACATTCTGGATGTCTTTTAGGCGCCATTTCAAAGGTGCACAGTCTGCGTTCAGACCTGAGAGCACTTCCAGTAAAAACGATCCAGCAGGAATCATTTCAGGATCGGTCCAGTGTGTGATGTGTGTGTCTTTGATATGGGATTTTCAGATGAGACAGCTGATGGTGGAAGCTGCAGATGTTCTGATCTGAGCAGATGAATGATTCCACGTCTAGTTGAGCAGCCTGTCTTTAGTGTAACAGGGAGTGCGAGAGGCAGGCTGAGCCACGCAGCCATCTTGCCATCCCTGGATCGCTCTCTCTTTTCAGTCTCATCCTTGGGCATGCAGCCTCTCCCTCCCCCCACCGCTCCATGTGCCAGCCTGGAGGGTGTGCTGGGAGGGTAAAGTCGATGAGTGTGTGTGTGTGTGTGTATGTATGTGTGTGTGTTGATGCCAAGGGCAGCCTTGCTACTGTAGCTTCTCAGGCTGCCAGTATGTCAGTGCCGCTGCCCTTTTCGTTTACTTTCCCCTCCACCAACTACTCGATCTCGTTACCTCACCGTCACGCCGACCACATGATAAACGGATTCACCTCACACTGAGAATGATGCAGATTCTCCACATTCTTTGGAAATGATGTGACCTGCCGGCGGTCTGTTGAGCTGTGTTGGGTCAGGCTGAGGATGTGGTGTAAGGTCTTGGGTTTACATAGTAGCCCTTTATTCCCTCCAACCAGCTGACTGCTTGGTCTTGTGTGAGCAGCGCTGTAGGCTACAGCCCCATATGGCCGGCAGAGAACCTGTCTCACCTTCCTCGTCTGCTTATTCACACTTAATGAGATGATAAAATGATTTGTGGTGCTAACAACTGCAAATACAAACAAAGACATGGCGTTCTCTGAGTCCTCAACACTCTGTCTGGCCTTTTTTTCCCCACAAAGAGGATGTCATCCCACTGGTGTGCCTCTTCGTTGTCTCTAATGGTGATATTAAAGGGGCAGTGTCAAGCCACCCTGAAAGAGCACATATCCAGCCAGCGTTCTCGCACAGAGCTGTCACTAGCTCTCAGTCACATCACATCCTAATACTGCACACTCTGAGTGTGTGTGTGTGTGATTCCTCTCCCTGAGGATATGTGTCATCCTGTTTTTTTGGTGTGTTTGTGTATAAAATTTCAGAGAGGCATCCATCAGCGGCAGCACTGATGTCCACTGAGGCGCTGAGCTTTTAATTAGATCTATATCAGCCGCTCAGATTGATTTAATTGGTTAACTACACAGTAACGACAAACTCACCCAGAGTGATGGTCGGTTGTTTGGTAGTTTTATAGCTATGATGATAATAAATGCAGATATAACAGAGATGAGCATCAAATGTAAGTGTCCCCAGATGGTCTAAATGTTGTTTCAGAGGCTTTTCAAACCTAATAAGGAAAAATATTGCACAGGAAACATTGAATTCTGGGAGTTTGAGGCATCTGGATTGTAGAGACTGTAAATAAGCAACAGCGTTTCAGTGCTGTTCATAGAATGATGGTCTTCATGTTAAAGGCAGCTGCTGGTAAACCATTTTCATTTGCTTTCTCACAGAGAGAGCTGTGGTCAGGGTATTCTGCAAATGTTTGACATCCACATCCTGCAGGAGATTCTGTCTTTTCTGAAAAGGACGAAATCTTTATTTCATACTAATTGACCTTTGGCTAAGCCCCACTCCTTTGTGATGATCCGACAAGCTGTCAGAGTAAGCATGGAGCCCACACTGTAACTAACTGCACTCCCTGAAGAAATATGATCATATTTTTGAAAAATGAAACAGTGATTGCAGAGAGAAGCAGACAGAGGGGTCTACAAAATGGAGCCCAGTCATTGAAATCTGACGGTTGGGCATTGACTGAAACCAACCAAATAAGGCGTCCTTTAACGCTGGCATGATACGTGGCCAGTTGCCGTTGGTGCCCGGCATGATGACCAGTGTTTAGCTTCACCCCCGTGCCGCTGCCAGCACCTGGACCTCCGCCACCGGACGGGCACGGATCTCTAACCAACGTTCATCTGCACACAATGCAATGACACACAGCTGGTTGAATATGAGCAAAGTTTCCCTGCTTCCCTTCACTGGTTCCTGTACAGCAGGGTCGGTCTTTGTTTCATTCAGTAGGCTATATCTTCAGTAGCTAGCTAGCTAACACTACACTTTTCAGGGTCTGATTTTGGTTTTGGAACAGGGAAGAAACGTATATCTTTTTCCAGCCTCTCCAGGTAACAAGTATCATTAATACACGACGTGCCCCAGGCACAACATTTAGCTCCAAATCCACAACACCAGCCTGAAAATGAAGGAAGTCTGAAACGACTGCATTAGAGTCAATGGAGCACAGCTGTGGTGTTGTCGGACCCTAGTCTGAACGTTATGATTGGCCAGTCCGCGTCCAGGGGTGGGACTTAGCCAAGTGTCAATTTGTTGTCAGTTTTTTCCTCGTCTGTGCATTAAAGTTGAAGCTCAGAAGTCTTAAACAAACAGTTTGACAGTCGAAAAACCTTCAGCCAGCAGACGTTTATTTTAGCTCAGCATAATGACTGACAGAGGCGTTCTCATCCCACGTGTCTCTTTAAATTACACTTCTGTTTTCACAGGAAATGCTTGTTAGATGCGTACAGTCGTTTCCAAAATACAATTACAACGTTTTGGAGACACTGCTCTCACTGTCAGAGGTGCTTTCTGACTCTCTACACACTGCTAGCACCCACTGCAGCCAGTTGCCTCTGATTCTCTACAGGGAGGGACCCATCACTGTCCACAGAGGATGGGGGAGTCAAGGAGCCCTCAACTCCAAAGTAAATCAAAGAATAAAAACAAGGTCACTCATGCTGTTGCAGGAAGAGCAGACACATGGAGCGGAGAGTCTGAAACAAAGACATGACAGAATCAAACACAGGTCCCTGTAACCAGTCTGCATCTAACGCTAACTTTAGCTCTTTACTAAAACAACGACACACTTTATGCACCCTAAACCTTAGCTCTACATTTTGGCCCCAGGCTATGGGTTAAAGGTTTCCTCTCAAACGACTTCAGATCATCACATGATGATCATCCTCAGAGGCCCTGACATGTTTCACACTTGAACTGAAGTTCCCTTTGCCCACACAGTCAAAAGGCCAAACCCTGAAACTAATTTGGCATCTAACCCAAAAATACATTTGACAGATTTAGAAAGCTAGTTGGGGCAGAAGTTGTGAAACCTGGTGGTGTATGTTTCCTCTGCGGGCACTACACCGCTTCCTCTGTTTCATGGCCTTTAATAGCAGACAGTCAGAGGTATTAGCCGAAATGTGGAAGTGTGCGGTTTCGGTGCTTCATTCAGCAGCGTAACATAAGAAATGATGCACAAGTAACCCTTAGAGTCTCTGTCCAGAGAGGCCTTTGGTTTGATATAAGGAGCAGTAAGTCCAGGCACATGTGGGTGTGCATGTATCACTGTGAGTATGTGTGTGTTACACCAGGCCGAGGCAAAGCCACGGGCAATGCAGCTGCAATATTAGTGGGTCAGTGTGCCATCAACCCATTCATCAGCACTTCTCCCTCTCTTCTCCCTGCCTCCATCTCTCCTCTGACTCACCGCCCGTCCATCCATCCCTCACTACCTGCCTCTCACTCCCTCTCCTGCTCTCTTAAGTTTGCCAAGTGTCCACATGCAGATTATCTCTGAGTTCTGAATGAATTCCTTCGGACTGACAATGCCAAATGAGGTGTGTAAATGAGGTCGGCTAACAGGGTGCACGCGTGCAATCAGTGCAAATGTTAATGGATTCCCAGCAAGGATTCGACAGATGGAAATGTGCAGGTGGCGGTGAGGAAACTCGTGTCAGAACAGCTTTGGAAACTTCTTACCTGTAATGTGATATTAAAACATGGAGGTCTGACTTCCTGGAAAGCTTCAGTATATCTACAGTGTTTCCTGTATTTTCCAATATGAGCTGGGATCTGGATGATTTTCCTTAAAACTCAGTTGGGTCAGTTGTTCAGAGTGGGTGAACGTGCAGGAAACCTGTGGCGTAATTCAGCCAAATAAAGGCAGGTAAAAGTAGGTCATAGGTAGGAAAGCAGTAGGTTGAAATGTTGTCGGCCACTAATATGTTCCTCTTACAGGGAAAGTCCATCGACCATACAGTAGCCTTGTACCACACTGTATGTGAAAACAGTTGTGTAAAGCCTTTTGTGGCTTCAGAGGGAGCTGTGTGAGGTCTGCCAAATTTTGCGCCGGCAAAAACAGCGTTGGTTTGGAGCTGAAGACTGCAAGTTTGAAACTGAGTAAAATCTAAGTGTGTGGAGTTATGAAGAAGTTAGAGAGAACGAGCTCGGTCTCCCTCCGAAGTCGTCAAAATCTGGTGCTTGATCAGTGACTTGCAGAGTCAGAAACCAACAAAAAGGCGACCTTTAATGCAACATGATACCCGGCCGGTTGCTGTTATAGTTTAATATCCCCTGGCCGCACCCGGGGGAAATGCGAGGGACAAGGGCGAAAGTTAAGGCGGAAAAAGTCCGATTGGGGCAGGCAGGAGGGGTGGTGGATAGGTCCAACAAACACTGACCTTCACCTGAGAGAGCAGTGTTCACGTCCCGTAAGATTCTTTTTTCCTTAACCAAACCATGTGTTTGTTGTTGATGGAAAAAAACATCAATTCGCAGTGTTGTACCAACGTGGTGCTTTTATTTTGAAGGAGACTTGATGTAAACGTTAAATTTCCTGTGAAAACAGAAGTGTATTATGAAAGTAGACAATGCATGTAACAGGCTGACGTTGACACAGCGTCCCAGAACATCAACAACCAACACACCCAGGGTACCTTGGACGTCATATGTGGATGTGGAAAGTCCATGACCAAACGTGGACATGTGACGAGGTCACAGTGAGAGTATGTGGAAAGAAGCCCATCTCTGCTTGAGGCTACATGAGCAGCTACTAACATAACACATAAAACCTCCAACTGAACGGTTAGCGGTTGAGTTGCATGAGTTGCATTTTACATTTTTGACAAGCAATCCCAGTCACAATGGAGAGACACCATGGACAAGCGGAGGATTAGCTGGAAAACATCACATTTATTCACTTTACATGGAGCTACAGTTAATACTGAATTATGTGTTAGTGTCTCTTAATAAGTCATCAGAAATCAGAAATCATCTTTAGAAGGAGCAGATGTTACCTTAAGCTGCTCGAGACATGTTAAAGTTAGCAATATTTTAAAGGGAAATTTCGGTTTATTTCAACCTGTCTCCTATCGTCCTAAATTTGTTTCAAGTGACTAGTGACATAAAAATAATAGTTAGCATGTTAGCTGTTAGCCTAGATACAGCCGGGGCGCATAGTAGCGTCAGACCTGTTAAAACGTAAGTGAACGGGCAACCTTCAAGTGCAAAGTTAGTCCACTAAACAAGCTTTTTCTCCACAAAGACCGCCTCATATCGTTAGGATAAATGTCAGAGAACATATAGAAAACGACATGTAAACGTGTTGTCTTACCTTACCGGTGTGCTGCCATGTTTGTTTACCATCTAGCTCTGCTTTCCAAAGCGAAATAACAGGTTGAAATAAACCGAAAAGCTCTGCTTTCCAAAGCGAAATAACAGGTTGAAATAAACCGAAATTTCCCTTTAACATAACAAGGCGAGCTAATTGTTAGCGTACTAACTGTTAGCATGCTAATTGCTAGCATGCTCGGTTGCTTTGAGATGGCTGTCAGAGATGGCAGAGGTATGACCACATGATCCTGTTTGAGCTATAACAGGTGGTGTGTTCCACGTTTTATTTCCCAGTTGCTCTTGGAAAGAAGAACAGAGGACTGTAAACAAACTGTAAACAAACTGTTGCCTTGGAAATTGCTGGTTTCGGTTCAAAGCCAGAAGTTGCACACATAATTCACGCAAGGTATCATGGGGGCTAGGAATAAGGTGAATATGCCACTCAGAGGTGTGGTGACCATATTTGGGAGGTGCGACCAGCGGCCATCTTGCTTAGATGGAGTCAATCAGAGGCCACCTCATAGTCTCCACTACACGACACAGTCAGGAGCACCAACCACCGATGACATCATCACTGAGTCAGTGGTGCATTTAATTTGTGAAACAACAGAAGCAGCTGAACCCAAAACTACAGTTTGATCATTCCATGGTCGTCAAACATGGACGATTATAAAGCAGCAGCCAACGTTACAGGAAGACGGGAGCTGATGGGAATGCATTTTACTGGAGATGTAGCTTGTGTGTGACAAATGAATTAATATACTGATTGATTTACACACAGTTAATTTAGCTGAGCTCCCATATTGATTACCCAGCTCTTCTTCTACAGTCTGTAAGCGCTGCATCTCCTTTTTTATTTCTATTTTATTCTCCTTTTCCTCGAAGTCGCCTGCCCTCCATGCATTCCTAAGACTCTCATACGTTTGGTCAAAATGCAGCGTTAAACCCTGATTGTCTCTCCGTCCTGGTCTTCCCATTCCCCTTCTTCCCTCTGACGTTCTCTCCATCTCTCTCCCTCTCAGGATGGATGGAGGAAAGCAAAGTAGAGAGGAGGAGGCAGAAGAGGGAAAGGGAGGGGGTGGATGTGTTGTTCAGTTCTGCTGAATGCGCTCACATGTATGAAAGAAGAAGCATTTATTTTAGGACTCTCGCGTGGGTGTACACAGATTTGAAACACACACACACACACACACACACACACACACACACACACACACACACACGCACACACGCACGCACAAACTGGAAGTGAAAGCTCACAAGCCCAGAGATAGGCCTGACCTACCTTTATATCAATCTTGTTTTGAGAGCTGCAGGAAGGATGCTTTTCTCTGTAGCTCAAAGACTTTTCCATAAACCTGAGTCCTCCAAATGCACTACACATTACTCAACACACACACACACACACACACACACACACACACACACACAGAAAAATCAGGGCAAAACAAGGAAAAAATACATGAACCACAAGAGGCAAGCGGATACAGAAGAAAGGGAAAATATTAAGCGAGCGGGTCACCTCTCAGCAACACATCGCACAATAAGTGTCCACGCTGTTGTGTCATATTGTGTCAGCATTGCCACGACGTTATTATCATGTAGATACTGTTGTCATGGTAATAAGGTCACTGGCATGCTCATATGTCAAAAGGGATTTATACTGGGCTGACACCATTTCCAGTGCTGCATGTGCCAGGCGTGTGTGCATATTTGTGTGCGTGTGTGTGTGTGTACAGTATGTTAAACAAAGACAGACTGGAAGGCTGAGTCGGTGATGCTGAAATTCCACATTTGAACAAACTCTTCTTCATTTCCTGAAAATGTGGGCCTATTTCCCCAATCGAGACGTGCAGTAATACTCCTAAAAAATACAGGTAATTTTTTACATTGCTTTAAAATGTCAAACAACACGTCTTCTCTTTACTACAGTATTTACACTGTGACACACACACGCACACACACACAGAAATACCTTCTCTAGGGAAATCCCCACAGGGATTCCCCCTCTGACCACAACCCAATGAGAGGCAGAGAAAGAAGAAGTGAAGTGAAAGTGAAAGTAAAATGCCGGGTGTATGCTTGGCAGCGTGATCCACTGGTTTAAATGGGTCAATAATACTATTTGAGTTGTAAATGGAAAGTCCCAAACATTTCTCTGAAGCTGCTCATTGGACTTTTTATTACAACTCAACAGTGAAACCACTTGATCCCGGGAAAATGAGGAAAATCAACCACTGTAACTGTAAGTGTGTCTTTGTCGCTCCAGACAACATGTTAATGTGACCTACTTAGCTGGTATTTAACAAGACTGTTGTACTACAACACTCCACCTCCCCATTTCCTTGCACCATTGTTGTTTGCCCCTTAACTCTGACCCCCCTTGACCCCAGGCCACTCGGGCTCAAAGCTAAAGTCATGATTGTTTTTTCCTCTGCTCTCTATTTGTCCAGCATGGACATCTGTCAGCTCCAACACTGAGCCATATGCTATCTATTGTCCCTCCACGAGGCCTGGGAATCTGTGCTCATACGATTGAGCGAGCACTTAAGAGATATTGACCGCAGCTTGGCTGGCTTTGATTAAAATGACTGATTATAATCCAGGGCAGGGAATGAATGATGCTTTAAAAAAAACCTGACTTAATCATCTAAACATCTTTGTTTATGATGGCAGCGTCCAGAAATAGCATTCATGAGCTCAGTTTCTGCTGATTTAATACCCATAATCCTTTGTCCCTTCGGTCAACTCAGCTCTCTTTCCTTCGCTGTCTTTACCCAGCCACTGCTGTCTCTTCTCCACCCTCCAGCAAGACTTGTGATGCTCATCCATAGGGTGATGAAGCGCAGAACAATGGAGCCTTGGGGAGACGGAGCTCACCCGCAGCCCAGCATCCAGGAATACATACACAAGGCTTCATTGACTGCTGCCAGACAGAACGAGAGTGAGGGGGTGGGCTCTGGGATCATACATAACTTAAAAGAAGTAGCTGACATGAAAATAAATTACGACAGCCACGGGATAAAAGCCTCGGGGCAGGTAACAGTGACCCAGAGATGAAGTCAGCACTTATACGATGAGCCCCGGGCGATGATCTCCAGCCATGCGATCAAAGGGTGGTAGAAGACTGGGTCAAAGGGCAGAGACAACTCGGAGTATCCCCTGAGGCTGAACAGTTTAGCGTGGTGTGACAAGGTGACAGTGAGGCATGGAGAAAGTTTAAAGGGTCTGATTGGCTCAATTAAACTTCCAGTGAGGGAACAAGATCTTAAAATAAATGTCTTCCAGCGTTTGAGGTGGTTGATAGTGACAGATGAGTTCAGGATGAGAGACTAGTCTGTTGGAAGCTTTAAAGCTATAGATGGTGACTTTTAGAAAATTTACTTTTTGCTGAAACTATGCCCAATCCCAATTCCCATTTTAACCCTCAATCTTAACCCTAAGTCTCAAAAATCCGCGCTCCCGCGAAGTGCTAGTGCTGTTGAGGGTCAAGAATAAGGGCTGTATGGCCCTCACTTTTAAAGATTTTCCAGGACCACCCTTGGCGGTGAGTGCTATCCCAGAATCCTTTGCATATCATCCACCAAGCCCAGCCGAACCCGGCCGAGTACAGACCATTCAGTCAATGCAATATGGCGGCGACAAGCGTAAGGAAGCGGAGTTATCAGTGTGAGTATTTTCCTCGATAATAGTTGTTTTAAAATGATGATAACCATTGCATTATCTTAGTTTAACGTCATTTTATGGACTATAGACCTCTTTGTAGCGTAACACACATATTTTTTTTTGGCTAGCTAACAAAGCCGTTGCACGTAACCCCGGTTCTCTAATAACCGAGTATGCTGTCATTCAATTACAAAAAGTCATTTTTCTCAGTGATAATGTAGTTGTTGTTTTAATATAGGTGAAATGTTTTCATCGACATTTTTGTAAGATGACCGGACGGTGTCATCTCCTGTAGCTGTAGAGTCTGCAGCTGGTAACGTTACAGCTGCAGGTTAACTTTCCGCTGAATAAGTTACGTCGGTTGTTGTGGTACAGGTTATTTGGTTGAATATCAACTTATAACACAAAGAGTGAAACGTTAACGTGGATGAAAGTCACCAGATAACACTTGTGTGACTGTGTAAACAGCCTCAACAGTTCTGCTGGATGTTGACTA
>NC_065527.1:3577719-3579728 GCF_006386435.1 Epinephelus moara
TGATCAAGCATTCTGTTTCAATATGAAATCAGCACAGAAGATTATTGTTTGGTAACTGTACATTTGTTTTGCTGCCCCTATTCTGTCACTTTTTGGAAAGATTTTGTCGAGTATATTCGTTGCAACATTTATGTTCTATTTTCACTACTGTACAAAGATGTGCTGTTTGGATTTTATGATGTCAGCATTTCAAAACAAAATCAGTTCTATATCATTAATCTATTTATTATCTTAGCGAAAATCCATATTCATAAGAGTAAATTTTGTAACAGAAAACCTTTGAAAAACCCTCAAAATTATATCAACTATACTATATACTATATACTTAGAAACCATTCAGCACTCCACAAACTCCAAAGCTATAAAGACTCTGAAAATATGTAAACAATTTAATTGTTTGAGCTGCTGAACTTTTTTATTTATTTATTTGTTTGTTTTATTTCTCTTTCTCTTAACCCTGGCATATTTGTTCTGTTCATGTCTGTCACTGCTTGTTTTGTACAAGAATTGAAATAAAGTGTTGGAAAAAAAAACAAAAAAGAAGTTGCGTCTTTTTATCGACGACTACTGATGACGTATATTTCTTCTTCTGAATTGACAGACTGGACGGAGTTTTGGCGTATTGATTGCTGCCCCCACAGTCTTAAGACGTATTTGCCTTTGAGGGGTGTCCCATTTTAAAGTCACAAGATAGCCCTTAAAGGGAAATTTCGGTTTATTTCAACCTGTCTCCTATCGTCCTAAATTTGTTTCAAGTGACTAGTGACATAAAAATAATAGTTAGCATGTTAGCCGTTAGCCTAGATACAGCCGGGGCGCATAGTAGCGTCAGACCTGTTAAAACGTAAGTGAACGGGCAACCTTCAAGTGCAAAGTTAGTCCACTAAACAAGCTTTTTCTCCACAAAGACCGCCTCATATCGTTAGGATAAATGTCAGAGAACATATAGAAAACGACATGTAAACGTGTCGTCTTACCTTACCGGTGTGCTGCCATGTTTGTTTACCATCTAGCTCTGCTTCCCAAAGTACGGCCGAAATATCGTGAGAATAAGCTGGGGGACCTCCTATAATACACCGAGCCCCTTCTCTCCTTCTCTTAGATTCTGAATAGTTGGTTCTTCTTCACTTGCTAACATCGAGTTAGGTACTTCACGTAATGTTACATAGGTCAGGTTCAGGCAAGTAAAGTTACTGTGATTACCTTTAGTGAAACAAACATGGTGACGACGTACCATAAAATGACTCAAAGTTCACACAGTCAAAGTTCTCCTTGGGTAAGTTTGGAAGGAAAGTCCTGTGTGTTGTCATCCATCCACCGCTCCAACCTGCCTCCTTACTGGGACTGCATCCATCTTTAGTCTCATCAGTGCATTTGACACGTGATCGCAGCCTTCCCAAAAACATGGTGCATCACTTTTTGTAAGAAAATGTACAAACCGTGCATGAGAACAGCCTGACATGAAAAGCACTTCTCCTCGCAGTGCTTCTACAAACAACCAACCAAAACCGATCAGTCTCTGACAAAGCTGTCATTCACTGCTCGTGAACTGAGGTCAGACTGTCAAACTAGGCAACGCTGATCAAATATGAATCAAGATTCTGGTTTTTAGAAACATGTTTTACTGTTTAGCTGTAAAATGAGAAACCCATAATGAAACACCGCCCAACAGCTGGCACAAACTTTTAGAATTCACAGCTTAACAGTGACTAAAATATGTTTATGAAAACATCTGAGGTTAGAAATATTCAATGTAGTAACAGAATCTTAATTCATATTTGATGAGTGCTATGTATTTTGACAATAGTTCAGCACTGTGATTAGAAGGAACATGATTTTTTTTTTACAGACGATGCTCCCATTTCCACCAAACACTTTTGGTGTGGTACCTTTGGAACCAGCGGGTTTTTGCATTTATCCTTCTCAGGCAAGCTCAGGGGTTTAGTGTTGCTGTAGCCCACAGGAAGTGAGGATTAGAATATATGACCTTCACATAATCCGCTCCAAAT
>NC_065527.1:3579812-3595252 GCF_006386435.1 Epinephelus moara
AGCTCCACCTTTTAGTACCAGATCTGTGTGCTAGGTACCCCAACAGAGGGGGGACCAAACATGGGGACGCTAAGGAACGCTTCTGTTGGGACCATCCACAACTTTTCACTGTGGAGACAGACACAAAGCGCACTGAACTGAACTGAACTGAACTGAACTGAACTGAACTGAACTGAACTGAACTGAACTGAACCGGACTGCTCAGTGGAAACAGGGGCTTAACTTTCCATTAAGCTTTAATGGAGTTCATATGAAGCCTTTGCAAACCATACACACTCAACTGAAGGTTTCATATTGGTGGGTGTTTGCCTTTATGAATATGACATCATACTTTCAGTTTCCCCACCTTCTTATTTACCATGATACCACTGACTGATTGGAAAGCACCTTACTCACAGCAGCACGCCCTGACTCAGTGACACACAGCCACCGGACTGTTAGGTGACTTCCTCAGAGGAAGGTTGAATGTCACTGATTGTTTACCCACCAGAACAACAGGCCACTGAAAATGTGTCCATTCATGCAACAATGTCAAAAAACACCCTTATCCTTGATTCTTCCTTTTTTATCTTAATGTTCTTCCATTAGCCTTGTAGCCAGGGACAGACTGACATGTTAGCACAATATTACCTCCTTGATTAATTACTGATGTCATCTAGCTCTAATATGATGGATAATTATGTCAGCATTTATTCAGGTTATAATTTATTAAGGTGACAGTGGTGTATATTAGATGCTGGCAATGTGAATAGACCATAAAGCTTGATCACAGTCCACACAGGTACGTGAGTGTGATAAGAATTATGATCATAGTTTTGATCAAGAGCCAGTTGCACCAGCTGCTTGTAAATTCACACTCAGCGTAGTTTAATAAGTTCACTTTTACACGTAGTTGTTTCTAAATATTTACAGGAACTGCCTGGTATAACTGTCACCTAACTAACTGAACCAGCTGACAAAGCTAATATATTTTGTATAAAGAATTTAGTTGTTTTTAGCCTTTACTTTTTTTTTTAATCGGGCCTGGGACGAAAACTGCTTCCATGATTTGGGTTTGGGTCAGGCTTGACAGATACTGAGCTGGTTTATGTAGGATCAGGCCTGATTTTTTTAGGCCTAATCAAATCTTTATTAGTAGCTAGACCTTAAGTAGAAACCCGGCCCTTCCATCCACAGTTTTCTTCCTGGATCCTCCTGGTTTCGTCCCATTTTTTTCTTCATCTTGCTCTTCTCATCCCACTTCCAGAATCCATCCCCTCTTGGAGACTTGTATATGGTGGGGTGGGTTTAATGGTTGTTTGATGACCTCTTATCACATCCCCTGGCAACACTGATGCTATCACTCAGCTATCAGCACGCCATCCAAACAATGAAGTGACTGCATCTACACCTCTGGCTGTCATCTTTCTCCCTTTCTTTCCATCTCAGGCCTCGGCTCTGTTACAAAGATCAAACCCCCCCTCGTCCTCCTCTCTGCATTCCAACCCTCGGCCCATCTATATGAACTCTGTCACAGCTGATGCCCTCCGTGCTTTGTATGTGTGTGTGCCGGTGCATATTGTGTGTCTGTGTGTGAAGGATTGCTTCTCTGTGCCTTTCACCCCCTGACGCTCACTGGTCCCATGACAATGCTTCCCTTATATGCACATAACACACAGACGCACATGTGCAAACACACACGGACACACATTACACAGAGCAAAGTGTCAAGTGCGGCGATGAGGAGACGATGAGGCTGCGCCTCGTCACTGCCCTCAGCACCGCAGTCATTACCATCACACAGGCACTGGGTTTTCATGGAAGAAGAAGAAAGGAGCACTTGATGTAGATCCATCTGCAAAAGTTACCCATGATGGTCGCTGCCTCTTCCCCCACCGAGGGCTGAGTTACCTCAGGCAGGCTGAAGAAGCCCATTCACAGGAGAAGATGGCTTGAGGAGACGGGAGGGCCTGCGTGCCAGGCATTCCTCAGTACACAGTGGACACATTATTATGACATTTACAAGGCCAGCTAGATAGATACAGCGTGATATGTGTGTGAGAAAAGCTGGTCCTCTCAGTGTGACTGCTATGAAGCCAGCGCGAGGGCAAACATCAGAGTAGCACAAGAAGGAAAGTAGAAAAAGTTTGATTTATGTTTTATCACATTTGGATGCATGCAGAAATCCAGACCTGCAAATACAACAATAAAACTTTATGTCAGTGATGTGCTGCTAATTATTTAAACTCCAAGAGAGGGTGAGAATCAGACTTCTGTGAATAATAAAGGAAGGATTCTATACTCCACTTTTCTTCAGCCTCTACATAAGAAATATGTATCTTCAGCATAATTCATGAAATGTGACCAAAAGTGTGAGGACACTCCTGCAAACATAAAGTCGTGACATTTTTATTTATTCATTGTAGATTTGGCTTTAGGCTCCTTATGCTGGATTTATACCTCTGCATCGAATCTACGCTGTTCCTGCATTGCAGGCTCTGCGTGGGTGTAGAGCCTATGTCGTACCCTATGCCGTCGCCTGACGTGCACCTCCTGCAAATGTACCTACACATCACAGTGACGCAGACCTCCTGTCTGTTTCTGTAAGCTGAAACCATTTCCCTCAGTGGAAACAAAGCTTTGATTTACTTGTATTTCACAGATAAGAAACAATAAACTGTGAAGACAATAAAGCCTCCACTAAAATAGCATTTTAAGTCTTGTGTGTGATTTATCCTGGCTTCATATGAGCAGAGGAAATCTCTGCTAGCTGCTAGGCTAATTTTTACTATGTAAAATGCCATAGGCTTGTGCTAATAACGTTAGCATGTTGTATTTGTTTGGAAAATATGTTTAGTATAAGACAGTTGTTTTGTCAGTGAACCTTGTGAGTTGTAATGGAGCTGAATTATGTGCCGTTACCTTTGTTAAATGTTGCTGTTGTCTCTGGCTTCATATGAGACAAGGGAAAGATCGCTAGTTGCTAGGCTAATTTATACAATGTAAAATGCTATAGGTGGGCGCTAATAACGTTAGCATGTTGTATTTGTTTGGAAAGCAGTTTAGTACAGACAGTTGTTTTGTCAGTGAACCTTGTGAGTTGAAATTCAGCGTTACCTTTGTTAAATGTTGCTGTTGTCCTAGGCTTCATATGAGTAAAGGGAAAGTCCGCTAGCTGGGCTAATTTATACTATGTAAAATACCATAGGCTTGTGCTAATAATATTAGCATGTAGAAAAAAATGTTAAGGGCTGCTGGCACAACTGACCCACTTGTGTGGTAATTCTATATAGGGATTTTCACAGTCTTGTGCTGTTTTCACACAAGCTACAACACAATGCCGTGAACTGCTAGCTGCATTATTGTTGAGTTGCTGTTAAAGTTTTACTCAAGTGTTTGTTAACATGGCGATGTTGTCTTCGGCTGCTACTCACCACAAAGCAAATCGACTGAATGTCATGATAAGTTTGTATCTGGTTAAAAAATATTTTCGCTTTTCATCAGTGTCTGAGCCCCATTTTAACATCATGTCACAGCCCCATGCACCACATTACACATAAAGCTAGCATAGCTATTTAGCTTACTAAGCCTTCACCACATCACTGGAGCACTTAAAATGTTGAGACCAGCTCGGCTTTGATTTGTGGTGCTTAACACCAATCTGCAGCGACAAGTGTCAGGTGGAGCATCATGAAAATGTCAAACTGTGACTTTCTTTACTTACAAAATCATCTTTTAAATTGACTTTTTTTTCTGAAATGAGGTCCTCTGGTGGTCCGCCAGAAGGGAGGGACTTCATCTCTGTATTGACGTAACTAGACTATGTATGTAACAGTGAAATACTTCAAATGATAACATAATGCAGTTAATGCAGTCACATGAATGTGGCATTTATCATTTTATATAATGTGGTATTAACAACACGTTGTTTAACACATTATATAAAATGTTTGCATGGACTGTGAAATACTCATATAACTCTCTTAACTGCATTATGAACACATTTTTTAAAATAATTATGTAATGTGGCCACAGAGTGCTTTAACTTACATGTGACGTGCGGAGCTGGTGGATGCAACATCAAGACGAGCTGCTGACACGCATTCCAATGTTCCCGAGTCTTGCAAAATCAATTAGGCTGATTGGTCGCAGCAGAGAGCGTTTGTGACACTGAACACTGAAGTCTTTTCCTCCCATAACTGAGATTTGTGGCGTTAACAGCTGTTGGAGGAATGTGTGTGGGAGAAAATGATCAGGTGGAATGTGCATGATCATCACATTGACATGTTTTTGCCTCTGGTATGTTGTTGACAAGCGGAAGTGAACAACAAATTTAGTCATGGAGCCATGAGGAGACAGCGTGACATGCTGTTCATGCCGACGCCGCTCCTGTTCCCCAGTTACCATGTCCCCACATCCACAATGAGAGCACAACATCGGACAATAGATTAAACTCTTATTCACCATTGTATGACAAAAGTGGGTCCATTTTACTGTTCAGCTGCTCCTGGCAGAAGCTGATGGACAGAGAGGAGCAGGGTGCGCTGACGGGAAGGGAAAGTAGATGCAAGATATTCTGTAGTAACATTTCAAGTCCAGATTCTCCATATCTTCCTGAACTTTTCACCTGTAGGCTGACGTTTTGTCTCAGTCTGTGTCCTGCGTCATGTCATCTGTCATATATTTGTCTCATGACGATCTCATGACCATCATAATTCAGTTATTTCAAATAACTGCCGTGCTAACCAGCCAGCTAAGGCTAATGAACATTGGTCACATGTTGAGATTGCATGTAGGTGCTCTGTTTCTGGTGAACTGCATCAACTGGTAGAGCATATAAAATAAACATTTTGGATTTTCCTGCATTTGCTGTATGAAAAGGACACACAAAGTGCTTAAGTCACTACCGACACTTCCTCTTGTTACAACAGGACCCTGAGTCAAAAATATGCTTCTGGCAACAATTAGATTTTACTGAAACTCTGACTGTGCTGCATCAGATTGTAATTTAAGATATGTGTGAGCATCTTTGGTGATAATGAAACCAAAAGAGACACACAGAAACTTCCCTGCTTGCATAATAAATATTCCAAAGTGAAACTGCAGTAGAGTGCTGACCTAATGCCATGAGCTCAGACAGTTAGGGACACCAAAACTGAAACCATCACTTGATTTATGCACTGGTCGATGAAAAGAAAGTCCAGCTGCATCATTGCTGATGGTTGGTTTATCATTTATGTCAAGCCAAAGCCGAGAAAAACAGAAAAGAAAAAGGCTTGCTGTTTGTTTGAGCTTGGTCTTTGGTATTAAGAAGTGCAGTGGTGTAAAGGTGAGGTTGATCGATGGTGAGGAGAGTGTATTTATGTCATAGTTTGATTAGTGATGGATCAGTATATACAAGCATGTTGCTTCTTCCTTCTCCTTATCGGACATTAATTTATGTTTCTTATTGTAAGTATGTTCATAATTTATTGTTTGTCTCTGTTTTGTAGGTTTTTTTCTACAATATATTCTGTTTTTTAATGTTTTAAATCAATTAAATCAAACTCAAGTCAAACTAGCTTGTACTAGTACTCATTGTAGTGGGGCAACCAAGGACATTTTGTTTAAGCACTTGCACACACGCCTACATACCCTCAAATGCAACTGCTTTTCAAATTTATATTATTGAATTTATTTATATTAATTAAATATATAATTGGATTATTTATATAATGTATTACATTCATTTATTTAGATATTATTATTGAATTATTTATTCAAGTTTATTTATATAGCACATTTAAAAACATTTAACGCAGTTAACCAAAGTGCTGTACAAAATAAAAAGAGTATGACACACAAATATATAGTGATATAAAATGTACACAAATGTAAAACAGGATAAAACTGGTAAAAACAATTACATACGTTGAAAAAAGATTATAAAATACTAAAAATATACTGAAACCACTACAACCAAGCAACATCCATTGAACACATTTCAAATTTATTTATATTGTTTATTAAATTTATTTATATATTATTTATCTATATTATTGAATTATTTATCGAGGTTTATTTATACAGCACATTTGGAAGCAACCACAGTTGACCAAAGTGCTGGACACACAAATATAAAGCGATATGAAATGTACACTAATGTAAAACAGGATAAAACCGGTAAAAACAATTACATACGTTAAAATTTTTTTTATAAAATACTGAAAAAATATTAAAAACACCACAACCAAACAACATCAATTGAAAACATTTCAAATTTATTCATATTTTTTTATTAAATGTATTTATTTATTTATTTATTTATTTTTGTATATTATTTATTTACATTATTGAATTATTTATGCAAGTTTATTTATATGGCACATTTGAAAGCAACCGCAGGTGCTGTAGAAAATAAAAAGAGAATGGTACACAAATATATAGCAATATAAAATGTACACAAATGTAAAACAGGATAAAATTGTTAAAAAAATTTTTTTATATAAAATACTTTAAAAATGATAACTAAAATAAAAAATAAAATAAAATAAATAAAAATAATCAAACCACATAAAAACATGTAGGTTTTAAAGTTTGTCTTAAAAGTGTCAATATTAATTAGTCCTCAGGAGCACAGATTCAGCCATCATATGAGCAGAATTAAATGGTCACACACACACACTGATAAAATAAGAACAGGTAATTTAATGGGGATAATATTAATGTTTTATCTTGATGTCATGTCAGTGTTGTTTTTCACTTTCAAGCCTTAAAACACAGTTCAGCTCCACTCAATTGATTTCAATGCTGGGGGTCCTCTGAGGGGCGGGGACAATTAGAGAGTCAGAGGTGATTGGCCAGCGCTGGCTAGACTTGCCCTCAGACTGCCAGCTGATTGGTCAGAGCCCAGCAGGTCCCGCCCACGGGTGGCGCCTTGAACCTGCTGTATGTTCAACCGTTGCGTTCAACCAGTGTTGAGTTTAGAGGGTCTCTGTCTACCGGGGTGACAAGTCCGAGCACAGGAGCCGCCGAGGGGACGTTAACCGAGAAATAAGAAACAAAACACTCTGTTTTTGTCGTTTCACCGCTGGATACGTCACTCGCCCTGGGGTTGGATTAACTTGACACCACTCTTTTTTAGTTTTTCTTTTTAATTTGCTTTAGAAGACGAAACAAACTCACCGAAGACAATGGGATCCCAGTCATCCAAAGGAGATGTGGCCGCGGAGGCGAACGCTGCCGCCGCCGACGGTGCTGCTGTCAAAACCAACGGACAGGTAATTAGCTCACTCTGTCGGTGTGTGTTAGTGATGGAGGGGGGCGGCGACACACCGTAAAAGTTTAATTTCTCACACGAAAACACTTGTTTACCAAATTTACTCGACGCTGAGTCGATGCCAGTTGGATGTGAGGACATTTTGGGGCAAGCCAGGTGGGGCTCAGCATCGCTGTCTCCCGCCGTGAGGTGGTCTCAGAGCACCCCCCAAAAACCATTATAAAGGAGCCAGCATGTTGTGTGTGTGTGTGTGCTGACAGGCTGAGCTGAAGCATGTGTAGTGTGTGTTTATTTGGGACTGAGGTCTGACACAAAATCCGCACAGTGTGTTTGATAGTGCCAGGCATTAAAGGGGGAGAGGGGGGGTGGGGGGGCAGCGCGAGCGCACGTAGGCACTCCTCCCTGTTTAAAGCACGAGCCTGTCGTCTGGACACCTAGTTGACAAACTGGGACTTTCCAAAAATCTAAACATGTGAGATGAGTCACATTAATGATACATGTCATACTTTAGCGCATTATTGGATCATGATGAATGAAAATTAGTATTACACGTTAATTACACCTGTCAAGAGATGAAAAAAATAGATTTTATATTTGTATTTAATTGTTTTAATTGAGCAATTTGCATTTCAAGGTGGTTATTTGGGTTTAAATAACTGTAATAATCAACTGGGAGTGTTTCCATCCTTCCATCGATGAGCTCCAGTCTCGTCTTTGTTGAGCCGATGTCTGTCTGGTACCTCAGCCGGTCTGTGAGGCGCTACCGCCGCCTATCGCCTGATTAGATTACTGCAAGGCGTCGCCTCTGAGCCAGGCGACACGGTGGATAATTGATGAGCACGACGATGCTCTGAAAAGAAACGAGACATGAACGTGTAAAATCGCCCCCTTTGTTTTTCATGCATGTGCATTCAGTTTCTGTTTTAATTTCATCCTGATGTGTCAGCTTTAGAGACTCATGATGATTAATTTGTGTCAACCTCATTTCAGGAGAATGGACATGTGAAAACCAACGGTGATGTCTCCACAAAGCCTGATGGTGATGCTGCCGCCACCAACGGCTCAGCCGAGGCAGCCAAGGAGCCTGAAGCCGGCGCAGGAGACGCCATCGAGCCGGCGCCTGCTGCAGATGGAGAGGCTGCCAAACCTGAAGGCGAGGCTGCAACTAAGGAGACCCCCAAGAAGAAGAAGAAGAAGTTCTCCCTGAAGAAGTCCTTCAACTTCAAACTGAACCTGAAGAAGAGCAAGAAGAGCGAGGCTGTCAAGGAGGAAGGGGCCGCCGCTGCCGCCACCCCCGCTGAGGAGAAGCCTGCCGAGAACGGAGCCGCTGCTCCTGCAGAGGAGAAGAAGGAGGAGGTGAAGGAGGAGGCTGCCGCTGCGGCCGAGTCCCCAAAGGCAGAGGAGGGGCCGGCTAAAGAGGAGGCCCCCAAGGAGGAGGCCAAGGAGGCAGCTGCCCCGGCCCCCGAGGCCACGAAACCAACAGAGGAGAGCAGCTCGACCCCCGCTCCCTCTGAAAAGAAAGAGTGATTGTACCTTTAGCTCACAATGAACTGGGTGAACTGTTTTTCAAGAGAGAGAGAGAAAATTTAAGAGTATATATATATATTTATATATATATGTGTATATGTATACATATGTATATGGATATATGTATATGTAAATATATACACATGTATGTGAGAGACTCCTTCGACGTGCCACTTTTCGTCATGATAACAAGACGACAGACTAGATTCACTAGATCACCTCCCTGGTTACTGCTCGACATCTGGACCTGGACTGAGATTGAGGCTGTGGGTCGGTCGCTATGTGGAAACTGGATTTTAATGGCTAGAACGCGAGCTAATGACACCATGAAGTATAGATGAAGGATGGGTGGAGAAGGACGGAGTCAACGCATCTTTTCCCTTAAAAATCTGCAGATCGAGATGCCTCCTCGCTGAAGGAACGAAACTAGATGAGATACTAGGACACCACCACCACTTGAAATGACTGTTGAATAGAGCAACAACAAAAAAAGAAAAGAAAAAAAAAAAAGAAATCAGAAAATTCAGAGACTCGCCAACTTTTTACATTCCTATATTTTAACCCAAATTTGAAGTATTTTGTGGTGTATTATAGAAAACCATCTTAAAGATTCAGAGAAGCTATTACTTGTTTGTTTAAAGAAAAAAAAAATAGACGACTTTGATTTTTACCTTACTATGAAAAAAGAACACTTAAGCTTGCTATGTTCACTGTTGCGGTTTGATATGAAGCAGAGTTGTTTATCTGTCGTATGTGAGCCTGAATCTGCTTTGTCTCTGTAAATACATTGGATTGATTTCTGTTCTTTATTTTGCTAATGTTGACAGATGTTATTGGTTTTATTGTAAAGTTGATAATGGTAAATAAATGTTGGTTACCTGCCTGTTCGTGTGTCCTTATGGTTATTACATCTTGCATTACATTTGCAGAGGTCGAGGCACTCAGATCTTTGACTTAATGCCACAGTGTAGAAATACTGCAAGATAAAGTCCTGCATATAAAGTCTTACTTAAGTAGATGTACAGTAGTGTAAACATCAAAATGTACTTAAAGTACCAAAAGAAAAAGTAATAAAAAATAAACATACTATTGGACTATGATGATGCATTCATGTGTTTATCACTTAAATGGTGCAGCTGTTAAAGATGGAGCTAATCTAGGTAGTTTAATTTACGTCAGAATTTACGAGTATATTTTCTATTAATCTGGAACAAAAGTTAATAAATGTGGTGCAGTAGAAAGTACAGTATTTGCCACTGAGATGTAATGGAGTACAAGTATTGAGTGGCATAAAGTGGAAATACTCAAGTAAAGTACAAGTACCCTACAATTGTACTTATTTTCTCCACTGTAATAAGTGGTAAACTTTCATTAGAGGATCTGAAGCCTGCTTGTCACATTAAAAGTTACTACAGAAATGTCTATCTTCAAACACACACTGGCAGTAATCTAGTCACAGGATCAGGGATACACAATTTACATTCATCCCCTTCAGGCTGATACTTCATTGACTCTGACAGTTTGCATTTCTTTGGTGTCTGTAAGACTAATGAAAGAAAGAAAACAGAAACTTAAATCAGTGCAGCTGCACCGTGTCCTTCCATATTTGACCTCAAAACCCAATTTAAAACCAGACTTTCACTCTTAGAAGACAAAATGATCCATTCATCTTTGTACAAATCAAAGGGGAACACCACCTAAATGAGGAATTCCAATATTTTATTTTCATTTCCGTGGAAAGCTCAAACAATATTTGTGAACGTGAGCTGCTCTCTCACAAAGCCAGAAACCAGGGAAGTCTCAAACTTGTGATGTCATAGGGTGTAAAGTCTGGAACTGCCCCATAGTCAATGAATGAGCCTGATTTTGTGGAGCCACAGAAGGTTTGTTTTTATACTCCAATGAGCTTTTTTCTGTTGAAGTGTTCTCAGAATACTCACAACATTCCCCTGGGAGCTCTCAGTGTCACCTCAGCCCTGTCTATACAGATATATTTGTAAACAGATATTTTCAGCACCTCCAAATCTGAGGCCATGGTTCTCTGCCGGAAACAGGTGGATTGCCCCTCTAGGTTGGGGAACAGGTACGGCCTCAAGTGAGGGAGTTCAAGTATCTCAGGGTCTTGTTCACAAGTGAGGGTAGAATGGGGCGTGAGATGGATCGGCGGTTTGGTGCAGCATCTGCAGTGATGCAGGCGCTGTTCCGAACCGTCGTGGTAAAAAGGGAGCTGAGCCAGAAGGCAAAGCTTTTGATTTACTGGTCCATCTACGTCCCAACCCTCACCTATGGTCATGAGGTCTGGGTAGTGACTGATAGAATGAGATCGCAGATACAAGCGGCAGAAATGAGTTTCCTCTGTGGGGTGGCTGGGCTCAGCCTTAGAGATAGGGGGAGGAGGTCGGACATCCGGAGGGAGCTCGGAGTAGAGCCGCTGCTCCTTCGCGTTGAAAGGGGTCAGTTGAGGTGGTTCGGGCATCTGATCAGGATCCTCCTGGGCGCCTCCTGTTAGAGGTGTTCTAGGCACGTCCCACTGGTAGGAGGCCCCGGGGCAGACCCAGAACACACTGGAGGGATTATATTTCTCATCTGGCCTGGGAACACCTCAGGGTCCTCCAGGAGGAGCTGGAAAGTGTTGCTGGGGTGCTCTGCTCAGCCTGCTGCCCCCGCGACCTGGCCCTGGATAAACAGATGTAAATGGATGGATAGTTTCATCTACATCTGGACCTCTTGTCCGCACACAAACTGAGTTTTAGGCACCTAAAATTAGCATTTTTTAAAACACCTTGACGTGTAAAACAGTGCATTTGGGAAACGATGGCATCATCTCTTCAGTTCATGCATGCTCATTCTTGATTTGTATAATGAGCGTAGAAACAAGTTGTTAGCACTGCTTGGTCTAACTGACGACTTTACACCACTTCATGGACGAGTGGAGCCGTCTGTTACCTACGCCCGCTGTTTTTGCTCCACCTCAGTGTCCGTGGTTTAAAGTCTGCCAGAAACAATGGATTTGGATCGCGACTGGTCAAACCAGCAGATGGTGGGACACTTCACAGGGTGAGATTGTTGTCAATGAGGAATGGAAGATAGAATTGAGCATGTTTGGGGTGAGCTCCTTCATCCTTTTATTGAACGGGAATCAGCGGTGATGATATCTCAAGTCGGTGTTGAAAAAGCTAAGATACGAATGTGCTCTTTGGAGACCACTGAGGACAGAGACAGCACCGGTCCTTGGCGACATAAAATGGAGGGTGTGGGACAGAATTATTTTCTAAAACTGAAGAGGAAAAAATATGTATACAAAAATGTCTCTATGGATGTAGACAGGACCTTCAGACTTTTTACCCAATTACATCACAAATTCAAGTTTTAGCACTCTAATTTTTGGATTTGGGAGAGAGTTCTTCATACTGAGTCATATTTTTGGACTGTTTCAGACCAAAGGAGGAAAATGTATGAATTTTGAAAATGGGCGTAGCTCCCCTTTAAAGGTTGAATTCATAACCAATAAAACACGTCTCAGTTGAACGCACTCAGGGGTTTTGCTGCTCCAGCCTGTCGAGCTCATGGTGGCTAACGTTAGCAAGTCAGTTTTCTACTTGTGGTGCCTGAAACGCTGCATTTTACCATTCACCATAATCTGGTAATTATCACCTGTTGATACTGTGGCTGTTAATAATCACAGTGACACATTTTGCTTTAACACGCCAGTCATTTTCACAAGGAAACGTCATTTTTTGATAAATGTGACATGAGCAAATAATTGGACCCCAGGTGGCTGCAGCACATGCACATTATTACAGTGGGAGTGATAAGGTTTGTTAATGCAATCCATAAAATCTGAACAGGCCAAACTTTGGCATCAATAAATTTCTGTGCTTCTCATTCATGTAATATTAGCGATTATTGGACTGTCACTCACTCGTGTCGACTAGATTTTATTTACAGATCCCAGAATCACAAATCACACGTTTGCCTCGGAGGGCTTCACAGTCAGTACAGCACCCTCTGTCCTCGACATAAAGAAACATCAATCATTTAACAACAAAGACACTGATCCACCAATAAAAATAAAAGCAAACGCCTAGTATTGTAACTGACATGAGATTAAGTGTCAAATTATTTCACGTGGCGCTCCATTGACACGTCACACGGGTCGTTCGTGTTTTCAGCTGATTGGTTTGAAGGTAAATGAACACAGCAACAGTACCATGTCAGCTCCAGTGACCCCTGACCCTCTATTAGTCGTACGGCCCTGAGATCAGCACCATTACCTCTGCCCTTCCTCTCGCTCCTCCTCCTCCTCACGTCTACAGTATTCCTCCCTGAACACAGCAGTCCTGCTCTGGGTGAACTGACCTAGTTCACATGGTGATATGATGAGTTGAGATCTGAGCTATATTAGACCCAGCCTTCAAACAATTATGAATTATTTAAAGAAAGCTGTGGCTCTGCATCGATACAGCTGTCCAGCTCTGGAAGCAGACGATTTCTTCAGGCCTTAACACTTGATTTATTTCAGTATACATGTCTTTAAATACCAAGCAGAATCATCACAGCTCATACAGAAACTGTGTAAATCTTCCTCGTCTTTACGCTGCACGCTGGCAGCAGGTTCAGTGAGCTGTAAATTATTCATGGCTGCTCCACAAGGAGTTAATCTTTCCAGTGTTCTGTTGATTCACTATATGGCTGTTTTGTTTGCGCTGCATACTACACATGAGATTCTGTGGCTGATCCGCTCAGGGGTGCTTCATTTCTCATTCAGCACTGACAGACAGGGTCTGCAGAGATTTGGAAGTTAGAGCCAAACACATGTGAGCTTACACTGCCACCTGGTGGTCAGTATGTGGAACGCCATGATGCTGCTCACCTATTGTCTGGTTTCCGTCTGTTCCAGCACTAAGCCTGCACCAATATGTATAATCAGTCTCATTGTACGCAGCACTGTAAAGCAGGACAGTGACTACATTTGGAAAAATATACATTTCATGCGTTCTTCAAATCATGTTTGCAGCTGTGTTTTAAAATGAGCAGAAATTGCCAATAACATGCGTGTTCCTGTCTGACATTATTTGCAACATCTGAATGGCCGAAACACACGACACTTCACTGATGAGCCAAAACATTCAAACCACTGACAGGTGACGTGAATGACTTTGATTATTGTGTTCCAATGCATTGTTCTGCTGGGAAACCTGTGGTTCTGGCATTCATGTGGATACCATGTTCCACCTACTCAAACACTGTTGCAGACCAAGTACCCCCCCCTCATGGCAACAGTACTCCCCAGTGGCAGTGGCCACACTGCAAACATCGCTCAGGAATGGCCCAAGGAATGTGACAAAGACCTCAAAGTGCCAACCTGGCCTCCAAATTCCCCAGATCCCAATCTGAATGAGCATCTGTGGCACGTGCCATTAACCCTCACAATGCACTGGTGCCAGACACCACAGGACATCCCAGAGATCCTGTGTCCATGCCTCGACAGGTCAGAGCCAAGTCCGATCCAAGGAGGCCCCACCTTGGATTAGGGGTACATCTGAGGTACCGGCACATCCCAAGAATCCTTGAGCAGATTGGGACCTGGGAAATTTACACCTTGAGCTTTTTGTCACGCTCCACAGGCCATTTCTAAACAGTTTTTATAGTGTGGCATGCTGCTTTTTTCTGAACCTGATCAACTTTAAGGTCAGTAACTCCCCCATCACTCCAATGTGGGACAACTATAGATTCACGTTGAATGGTAGACCACTTAAACATGATGACTAGGAATCCAAGGGTATTAGAACTTTAGACGATATGAGAAACCCACATGACCGAAAACGGATAAGATCACAGTTGACCGGATATTTAGGGGAAGCTGTAACCATACCCAAGATGACAGAAACTGAGACTAAATTAACATCAACGGTCAGACAGAAAGACAAAATTATACAAAGTGATGAACACATCATCAGTGGAAACAGGAGACTGAAGGGTGAGATCATGTCTGGAAAACACTTCACAAAGCATCCAAATCAGTAAAGAACAAAATGACTGATTGCGATTTATTACCTGTTTTCAACTGCAAATAATCCCCAAAGGAAAACTGTTTTATTTAATTATTCGACCTTTACTTAACCAGGAAGTCCCATTGAGATTGAAAATGTCTTTAACAACAGAGACCTGGCCGAGGTAGCAGCCAATCAGAACACATTTAAAATACAACAAATGCAACATATAATACAAAAATCCACAATAAAACAACAACGATTCAAACATAGTGGCCTATCAAGAAAAACAAGCACACGTCTCTGTCACCACTTCCTTTATGATGCCCTTGAATTCATCAATGGATTTAAGTGATTCTGATTTTACACACACAAACACACACACACACACTGCAGCCAACATAACCTTGTCCCATTATCCCCTGACAACACTTAATTTACTGGCCTGTATTCACTGTCTTAGGTGTTTTGTTAGTGTTTTGTATTCTCTTGCAATTTGGATATACACTGAACAAAAATATAAACGCAACACTTTTGTTTTTGCTCCCATTTTTCATGAGCTGAACTCAAAGATCTAAAACATTTTCTACACACACAAAAGACCATTTCTCACAAATATTGTTCACAAATCTGTCTAAATCTGTGTTAGTGAGCACTTCTCCTTTGTCGAGATAATCCATCCC
>NC_065527.1:3595652-3604452 GCF_006386435.1 Epinephelus moara
CATGGTGGCGGTGGGGTTATGGTATGGGCAGGCGTATGTTATGGACAATGAACACAGGTGCATTTTATTGATGGCATTTTGAATGCACAGAGATACTGTGACGAGATCCTGAGGCCCATTGTTGTGCCATTCATCCACGACCATCACCTCATGTTGCAGCATGTGTCCACTTCGAGCAGAATCATGACAGTCATATGATGACATACTGTATAATGACCATGACCCTGAGCCTCAGTGGGTTATGACCTCCCTGCAGAGTGGGGTCAGACAGACACAGATATGATCAACTGTCTGATTCACTGCTGGACATCACACACAAGCTTCTTCACTCCCCTCTTCATCAGTGAACTCAACTTACTCTGTGGCTGTCTAGACACTGTCTGGTTGTAGCTGCAGCCTCGGCGGTCCTTGGTTTGTAAACCAGCGCCTCCCAGCCGGGCGGGACAGCATCTGTGATTGGTTGATGAGAGCTCAGTGCTAGTTCCTTGGTGCAGGAGAAGAGCCGGTGGGCACGAATCAGTGGGGTAATTGGTGTAAAATGGCGCTGTCTCAAGGAACAAAGAAAAAAGTTTGCTATTACTATGACGGTAAATATCCAACCCGTGCTCCTCCGCTTCTCTGATGAATGACGCGGCCTTAATGTGAATGTTTAGGACATTTTACTGGTATTTTTATAAGTGTGCCGTACGACCATGCTAGCTAGCCATCCGGTGGCTAGCAAGCTAACGTTAGCATGCTAAAGTGGCTAACTACCCTGTGTTAGCTACATGGTATGCTTAGCTAGCTGCTAGGTTAGGCTGCACGCAGTAGTGTGGTGTGTTTTCTCGGTTTGAAGTCTACAGAGCAGACACATTTGCTTAATGGAGTCAAACATTTTATTGGACTGTGATGTGTGAATGTGCCGCAATGTGATCATTACATGCGGAACAGATTAGCCTTACATTTAGCCGGTGCTAATCACATCAGTGTGCCCCCATCATGCTAACAACTTCCGAGTAGTGAGCACCGGTGCACCGGTTGTCACTGTGATTAGTTAGCGTAAAGTTTTCGTGCAAAGAAGTCCCCGAAAGTTATATTGCATGTCCCATTTCTATCATGCATGACGTTAAAAATATTTAAAAAATGCTTCACACTGTATGTAAGTGTAGAAAGTACAAATGGGATTGTTAAACTGCTGAAATGCCCATTTAAATGTGTTAATTATCAGGGTGTTTAAAAAATACTTTTTATGTATGAACATTATTATGTCCAATAAGTATAGGAACAAAATAAAATGAAAACAAATCAATGCACAGGGTGAAAAAGACAAATATGAGGTCATGGGATGTTGCAAAAACATGGCAATTTTTTCTAGTTTAAAGTGTCATATATGGTACACACAATAATCAAGTGCGGTGTATTTCATTTGCTAAATAAATACACCATTTTCTCCCAAATCTTTATGAAGTCATACAGAATATGTCGTCTGTTTCAGAGGATGTCAGTGTATAACAGCAGCAGTGGGGCAGTTTTTCTGGTGATGGCCTTTGTACTTGCTGCAGCAGGATCTGTAGTAGATAGATATCATCTGTACTGAATCCATCAGGCATGTGTCCAAGAAACACGGACGTGAATGTTGTTCTTATACATAAACCCAAGGTTTTGGTAATGGTTGTTGCTATAATCTTCCAGAAAGTCTGAATAGAGTTACAAGGCCAAAAAATATGGACGTGGTCAAGTATGATTTCTCCACATTCCCTCCAGCATCACAGCTGGGTGCCAGTTTGTTTAGACTTCTGTGTGGGCGTGATGAAAAAGTGAATCAGGTTCTTCCAGCAGAGGTCTCTGCCCAGCTCTTATCCCCCATTGTTGTTTCATATAGTCTGTAGTGTCCTTATTCAGTGATGTGATGCCAGGGTATAACTTACTGATAAAACCTTCAGTAAATGTATGAATGACAGTTGGTGGTTCTCTTGGGTTAATACATTTTACTTTTAACAGAAATAATCATGGATCTGTAAATACCTGTAAAAGTCCTGCCCGCCCAGGCCGTATGTCTGACATAGATTATCAAAACTTTTAAGCTCCCATTTTTTCAAAATCTTTCATATGGAGGTGATACCAGAATATGTCAACTGTCTAAATCCATGTGATGCTGGCTTAAATTCAGGATCATATGCCGTGCATCTATGCAAATAAACCTCCTGTTGTAGTGTGAAACGATTCACCACTTCTACCCACACTTAAGAGAAATTGTCTCGCTTTCTAATTTATTTTTTTGTTATGTGTGACAAAATTCCAATGCCTACTTACATGTCAGGTCATTGACGCCTATCTCCTATGCTGGCAAACTTATAGGTCAAGTATCAATGAGTAATTCAAGCCACAGTCTGGAAAATTGACCATCTCCTGGTTTTATTTCTCAGGTTTTAACATCAGGTCATGTTAGTGTCCACAGTGTGATGTGCAGTTAAAGATTGTGTGAATAATCTGAACAAAACAAAAGTTGCAACAAAAACTGCTTGGATAATATGTAAGCTGAATGTAGGACAGGTTCATCCCTGTTCGTAATATTGTCAGACTTATTTACTGAAAGGTATAAAGCATTTGCAAATAAGTAGGGCACATTTTTTTGAATGGAGCCAAAATGCACCCCGGCAATAGGTATTAAGCAAATTATATAATGTAACCTTGTGTTTATAATCTTGTCTTTCCCAGGGGATGTTGGGAACTACTACTACGGCCAGGGCCATCCCATGAAACCCCACAGGATCCGCATGACACACAACCTCCTTCTCAACTATGGGCTGTACAGGAAAATGGAGATCTATGTGAGTTATATCACAACAGTCAGATCTATACTTCATATGCGTCATGTATTTGTGTCATTATGCTTCTGTAAGAGAAAATTAGACTACAATATTAAAAGCTAGAGTGGACGGGGGGGTGAGGGAATGCAGCATTTAAAAAAACATATTCCTCATTAACCTTTCAGTGCAGGCAGTCGAGGTCTGTATGTCTGATGGTACAGTCTGATACGGCCCAGTGGTTTAATAAGTTGTCCTATTAGTAGTGTTTACTACTAGTCATCATTTAGGGCCATTAGTCGACTAGTCGCCCACATGTTTACAATATTAATATAATTATTAAATTATATATTTTAGTTTTTGGTTTTTATAATCAATTGAATATAGAAGATGTTTAATCGTCAAACTGAAAAACCTTTTTTGTTTTTTGTGAATAAAACTCTGAACTTGATGCTTGCAACATGTTTTAAAACCATTGGGACAGGAGCATATTCACCACTGTGTTACATCACCCAGGCTTTAACACATTCAATTAAGTGTGGCAGCCAACATCTGGCACCACATATTGTTTTTTACTTTTTTTTAAGGACCGTTTATTAAGCCCAGTTCAGACCAAAGATTTGCGACAAGTCGAAACCATATCGAAATGTTCTCAGACCTTAAACTGAAATCATTGTGTTGCCCCGCCCAAAATATGTAATTTTATAATTAAATGAATATCGTAAACATGTGGGCGACTACTCAACTAAAGGTCCTAAATGATGACTATTGGTCGACTAGGAAAATTCTTAGTTGCGGGCAGCCCTAATGTATTTATTACACAGAGTCCCAACGTTTTTGGAATCAGCTTTTGTTTTTGTGAAAGCACCAAAAATCAGTCCCACAATATCGTCACAATATCAATATTGAGGTATCTGGTTTAATATATCTATATATTGCCCCAGCCCTGTTTTGAATAAGTAAATGAATTAAGACCTGCTATAAAGACTTAAAGCATAACATGTCAAAATTGGACAGTACCCAGTGATGAATGACAAAAAGTGAAGTGTCAGCTGTTCCTGTCTTCCTCCTAATCTGTCTGTCTGTTTCCAGAGACCGCACAAAGCCAGTGGTGAAGAGATGACAAAGTACCACAGCGATGACTACATTAAGTTCCTGAGGTCCATTCGACCAGACAACATGTCTGAGTACAGCAAACAGATGCAGAGATGTGAGTGTCCGCTTCTCTTCCAATGGATGCTGAGGCGTTCTCGCTGTTCACGTGTGACATGTTTTTTTGTCTTGTTACTTTTCTCACAGTCAATGTCGGAGAGGACTGCCCAGTGTTCGATGGTCTGTTTGAGTTTTGCCAGCTTTCAACAGGTGGATCTGTCGGTAAGTTACTCCAAACACACTTCCAATGATCCCTCTGGTATACCACCTTCAGAATAGAGGGACGTTTATGAATGTGTGTGGAACAAATCTGAAGTAAAAGCTTCAACGTAGCATCAAAAAGATGGTCTTCTCATGAAACGAGGCTGTCTATGCTGTACAATGACACATATACTTTAGACATCAGCTACATGACCAGAGAAAACCTACAACTACCAGAATGCACTGTGCTACACTAGACCTTTCCATTGGCTACCACCACGAGTATATTTCTGACCTGTGAGAAACACTGGTGTCTTTGACTTTAAGTATAGTTTTGGTAACCTGTGGCAGTCCTTACTACGGAGAACATGCACACAGAGCACTGACCAGAGGGTGCTCATGAAATCTGTACTGGATTGGAAAAAGCCCATAATATGTGAATAGTAACTGCACATTTATGAAAGTCCATTAGAACTCAAATTAAATCTTTTACTCTGTTTTTTCTGTTCTCCAGCCGGGGCACTGAAGTTAAACAAGCAGCAGACAGACATCGCCATCAACTGGGCCGGCGGACTCCACCACGCCAAGAAGTCTGAGGCCTCGGGTTTCTGCTACGTCAACGACATCGTCCTGGCCATCCTTGAGCTACTCAAGTAAGCTGCTGCCTTCGTCTTTTAATTTAATCATCCTGCCTTTCCATCCATCTGCCAGGTTTTAGTTGTTTTGTGTCCCCAAAGAAATCTGGCGCAAACATTTTAGACCTGGTTTAGCCGGATTAGATCTACACCTGCTACTGAGCTTTGTGTCTGATGCACATAATCAAACAATTCATCTTTTCATGCCAAGCACCAGATTTCTTCCTTTGTCTTTTTCTTGCAGTGTTTATGCTTTTTTTTTTTTAGAGATGACAATAAGTGCCTTGTTGTGCTCGCTCCCCATCCATCAATACTTTCATTTTAAAATTATGTTGTTATGTTTTTGTCTGAGATTTTGGCCTGTTTGATTCACATGTGCATGTTTAGACCTTCAGCACTGCGCTGTTGAGGTGGCCAAAAGCCCTTTGGACCACTTTCAGAGGTTGTTTGGAGGAGTGGAAACCGTACTAAGGAACCTTCATTAATATAGGCCTATATTTTATCTACAAGTGCACGTCACACACTGAGCGAGCCGCCTGTTAATGACGCTGTGGGCTAATGGGCATGTAGCTACTTCCATGTTTCAGATGATACGTCATGTTTGTAGTCGACCAATGAAGATGAGTTTACATATCACCTTGGGTTCGTCCTTCACCTTCTCAAAATGATCCCACACTTTGGATTTCCTGCCCGACATGTTATTAACTAGCCTGTGGAATAACCGCAGGTACCAGCCCTGGAGATTAACCTGACTCCTGTCTGACTGCTGAGCGTGGACACTTCCTGTGTCTGTCCTTTCAAAGTAAACTCACACATGGTCCAGTCATATAGGTTTGGATTTAGTTTCACTTTTTTAAATTTATTTTCTGCGACTAAGCGACCAATGAAATCTTGCAGACTAACGGACCTTTCTGGTCGACTAACACTTGGTTGACAGTAAGGACGCAGCAACACTGAGTTGTCTCGTGGAAGATCTTACTCGAGCAAATTGACCTATCATCTTGTGGCAGCTGTCTGTTTTCTCCCCTGATTTGAACACCTCTTAAGATATTCTTAACCAAACTCTTTCTCCTCTTCAGATACCACCAGAGGGTGTTATACATAGACATTGACATCCACCACGGTGATGGAGTGGAGGAGGCGTTCTACACCACAGACAGGGTCATGACTGTCTCTTTTCACAAATATGGGGAATACTTCCCCGGCACTGGAGACCTGAGGGTTAGTTTATTTGTTCTTATTTTCATTCTAAGATCATCAACATAGCTTGTGTGCACATGGACAGGAATTCAATATCTCCAATGTGTGCAGGACATCGGAGCTGGGAAGGGCAAGTACTATGCAGTAAACTACCCGCTCAGAGACGGTATCGATGATGAGTCCTATGAAGCCATCTTCAAACCTGTAAGTCTGCTTTCATTTAGGTACTCATGCTGTTACCACGATCAGACTGTTTATCAGAGCAATGCTGTCAATGTGTGTTTGTGTGTGTTAGATCATGGCTAAAGTTATGGAGATGTACCAGCCAAGTGCAGTCGTGCTCCAGTGTGGAGCAGATTCTCTTTCTGGAGACAGACTGGGCTGCTTCAACCTCACCATCAAAGGTATAAACTATGATCAAATAATGAAGTGATGACATTTTATATCCAAAAGGTCAAAGGTCAACTTCTCTGCGACATCATAACCAGAGCTGGGCGATACGACCTCAAACCAATATCACGATTAATTGAACATTTTACCTCTATTACGATTAATAAACGATAATTTTGTTTTTCGTTTTTGCCCTCATAGTTCACTGACAAGATTTGCACTGTAAATATACTCAACAATAAGCTGGTATACTTTTTCTAATGAAAGAGTACACATCTGATCTTTGTGATTTTAAAATAATTAAAGGAAACACACAGATGAACCATTTATGATTATTTATTGAATATTTCATGATTGCAATCAAAGCACACTTTACTTGAAATGACGTCGTCCGAAGGTCACATTTACTTTTAATGTAAAAAGTCAAGTTACCTAAAAAAGCAGAAAATGAGTCCTGCAAACAAAATAATTTTTAAATATTGTTAAATCAAAAGTAGAAAATAACTTACATGACTTGTAAACAAATATTTATACAATGCTATCTTTTTGACATTTTTGCAACATACCAAACTATGACCGTTTTTTCGTGAATTTTGACGACAAACTATAACTGTGACTTTCTGTCACGATTTTGCACAACATGTTTCCTATGCCTTTTTTCATAACTTCTGACGACATGCTATACTATGACTTTTTTCATGACTTCTGACCACATGCTATACTATGACATTTTTCATGATTTTGGACGACATGCTATGCTATGACTTTTTTCATGATTTTGGACGACATACTATACTATACTATGACGTTTTTTCATGACTTCTGACAACATGCTATACTATGACTTTTTTCATGATTTTGGACGACATACTATACTATGACGTTTTTTCATGATTTCGGACGACATGCTATACTACGACGTTTTTCATGATTTTGGACGACATGCTGTACTACGACGTTTTTCATGATTTTGGACGACATGCTATACTATGACTTTTTTCATGCTTTTGGACGACATGCTATATTATGACTTTTTTTCATTATTTTGGACGACATGCTATACTACGACGTTTTTCATGATTTTGGACGACATGCTATACTATGACTTTTTTCATGATTTTGGACGACATACTGTACTGTGACTTCTTTCATGATTTTGGACGACATACTTTACTATGACGTTTTTTCATGATTTTGGACGACATGCTATACTACGACGTTTTTCATGATTTTGGATGACATGCTATACTATGACTTTTTTCATGATTTTGGACGACATGCTATACTGTGACTTTTTTCATGACTTGTGACGACATGCTATACTGTGACTTTTTTCATGACTTGTGACAACATGCTATACTATGACTTTTTTGATGATTTTGGACGACGTGCTATACTATGACTTTTTTCATGATTTTGGACGACGTACTTTACTATGACTTTTTTCATGACTTCTGACGACATGCTATACTATGACTTTTTTCATGATTTTTGAACGACATGCTATACTATAACTTTTTCTCATGATTTCGGACGACATGCTATACTATGACTTTTTCTCATGATTTTTTGACGACATGATATACTATGACTTTTTTCATGATTTTGGACGACATACTTTACTATGACTTTTTTCATGATTTTGGACGACATGCTATACTATGACTTTTTTCATGATTTTGGACGACATGCTATACAATGACGTTTTTCATGATTTTGGATGACATGCTATACTATGACGTTTTTCATGACTTCTGACGACATGCTATACTATGACTTTTTTCATGATTTTGGACGACATACTTTACTGTGACGTTTTTCATGATTTTGGACGACATACTATACTATGACCTTTTTTTCATGATTTTGGACGACATGCTATACTTTGGACGACATGCTATACTATGAGTTTTTCTCATGATTTTTGAACGACATGCTATACTATAACTTTTTCTCATGATTTCGGACAACATGCTATACTATGACTTTTTCTCATGATTTTTGGACGAAATGCTATACTATGACGTTTTTCATGATTTTGGACGACATACTATACTATGACTTTTTTCATGATTTTGGACAACATACTTTACTATGATGTTTTTCATGATTTCGGACGACATGCTGTACTACGACGTTTTTCATGATTTTGGACGACATGCTATACTATGACGTTTTTTCATGATTTTGTACGACATGCTACACTATGACGTTTTTCATGATTTTGGACGACGTACTATACTATGACGTTTTTCTTGATTTTGGACGACATGCTATAGTATGACTTTTTTCATGATTTCGGACGACATACTATACTATGACTTTTTTTTCATGATTTTGGACGACATACTTTACTATGACGTTTTTTCATGATTTCGGACGACATGCTATACTATGACGTTTTTCATGATTTTGGACGACATGCTATACTATGAC
>NC_065527.1:3609834-3612467 GCF_006386435.1 Epinephelus moara
CTATACTATAACTTTTTCTCATGATTTCGGACGACATACTATACTATGACTTTTTCTCATGATTTTTGGACGACATGCTATACTATGACTTTTTCCATGATTTTGGACGACATGCTATACTATGACGTCTTTCATGATTTTGGACGACATATTACACTATGACTTTTTTCATGCTTTTGGACGACATACTTTACTATGACTTTTTTCATGATTTTGGACGACATGCTATACTATGACGGTTTATTATTCATGATTTTGGACGACATACTATACTATGACGTTTTTTCATGATTTTGGACGACATACTATACTACACGTTTTTTTCATGATTTTGGACGACATGCTATACTATGACTTTTTTTCATGATTTTGGATGACATGCTATACTTTGGACGACATGCTATACTATGACTTTTTTCATGATTTTGGACGACATACTAATGACTTTTTTTCATGATTTTGGATGACATGCTATACTTTGGACGACATGCTATACTATGACTTGTTCTCATGATTTCGGACGACATACTATACTATGACTTTTTTTCATGACTTGACGACATGCTATACTATGACTGTTTTTCGTGATTTTGGATGAGATGCTGTACTATGACTTTTCCTTCATGATTTTGGACGACACTCTATACTATGACTTTTTTCCTGTGATTTTCGATGACATACTATACCATGAGTCTTACAACATAACATACTATAACATACTATTGTAGTACAACATGTTTCGAGTTTTTTGTTTTACAACATAATATGCTGTTAATTTTTATGATATACAATACTATGACATCTTTTGACTAGTTTTGTACATACTGTACTATAACCTTTCATAACATACTATGACATTTTTTTGTGAGATGCTATAACATGACTTTTCTTTATTACACACCATGTTACAGCCTCACTAAACAGACACAAGCTCAACTGAGACAGGAACATATGAAAGGACACCAGGCACCATTGACGGGGAAAAACAACCCCAGGTTTATTATAAACACAGAATAAAAGAACCATACTTAAAACTAAAGATAGGAAACTAAAGGGGGTTGGAGATCACGGCCGAAAGAAATTTAAGATGGGGAATCGCTGGGCCGACCATGCAGTGGGCCGTCAAACCCAGCTCATCCTCCTAACTAACGAAACTGAAACACAAACACAATCTGAAAACTGAACTGCCGGTAACCTCCAACCCAAACTCAGATAACAAAGCCAAACAATCCATTTTAGACTGGGAACTAAATAGAAGAAACTCATTTCCCCACTATCCCTGTGCTGCTGCTGCTGCAAGCATGTGTGGCTGGGGGCCGATGTATGTCGGTGTGTGTCCACACTCCGCCCCTCAGCTCTGTTGAATCCTCTCCTCCCAGGTGCTGTCAGGTGTTGCACTTTGAAGAAAGACAAGTAGGGAGGAGCAAGAGAGTGGAAACAGGAGGGAGAGAGGGAGCAAGAGGAGAAAAAGCAATCAGGGATGAGTGATACAATATAACAAGGCATGGTCACACGTAACATATCATCAAGACATTTTTTGACTTTTTTACAACCCATTAAATTTTAACACTAACATCATACTATACCATATATTTTTTTGTTTCTTACAACATAATATACTTTGACTTTTTATTAAATATTATATCATGACATTTTTGTGACATACTATATTATGACAGGGTTTTTTTTTCATGATTTTGGACGACATGCTATACTATGACGTTTTTTCATGATTTTGGACGACATACTATGATGGGTTTTTTTCACGATGTTTGACGACATGCTATACTATGACGTTTTTTCACGATTTTGGACGACATGCTATACTATGACTTTTTTTCATGATTTTGGACGACATGCTATACTATGACGTTTTTTCATGATTTTGGACGACATACTATGATGGGTTTTTTTCACGATGTTGGACGACATGCTATACTATGACTTTTTTTCATGATTTTGGACGACATGCTATACTATGACTTTTTTTCATGATTTTGGACGACATGCTATAGTATGACTTTTTTCCATGATTTTGGACGACATACTATGACGGGTTTTTTTCACGATTTTGGACGACATGCTACTATGACGTTTTTCATGATTTTGGACGACACGCTATACTATGACGTTTTTTTTCATGATTTTGGACGACATACTATGACGTTTTTTCATGATTTTGGACGACATGCTATACTATGACTTTTTTCATGATGTTGGACGACATGCTATACTATAATGTTTTTTCATGATTTTGGACGACATATTATACTATGACCTTCTTACATCATATTATAGATGACATTTATTACATTTTTGTAATATACTCTACTGTCTAAAGTGTATTGTGATCACACCACATTGAATAAAAGAATTAACACTGCAGCTCCTCAAGACCACAGTACAATAAATATAAATTTATATACACAAACACACGTACTGTGAAACTCTGAGTCAAGAACTGAGCCACAGTTTGATGTGTGTTTAAATTATTACAAACGATAGCATTATCATAATATTTAACATTATCGTTAATCTCATATTGATCATATTGTTCAGCCCTAGTATAAACATGATTCACCTCCTAAGACAGTACTCAAAAATGCATTTTGTACATAGGAGAATTGAATGTA
>NC_065527.1:3612967-3616979 GCF_006386435.1 Epinephelus moara
GATTGAGAGTTTCACAAATCACACAGACAACTTGAATTTAGCACTTTCATGGTGTTTATCCTGGGTAAATTGAACTTGCTTCACAGTACAGGCTTTTGGTTTGACTAACCCGTCTGGATTACTTGTACTACAAAGCTGGTTATCAGCAAATTCAGTCAACTCTGGGTTTTCCTATCCAGTGTTGAGCTTGTTCATGCGTAAGAGTCGGGGGTTTTAATAACGATCGACATCATCGGAACCATGAATGAAGGAGGCTGCTTCATATCATATGAGATGAAATGGTACTGACAATAAACTGTCACAAAAAATGCAAGGGCGTAGGTTTGATTTTCACATTGGTAGGGACATAAAAGTGCTCCATGGCGGCGACCTACCTGTACGTTGATGATTTTTTAATGCAATTTCACGTCATGTGAAACTGATCACTGCTTTATAATCCATATTTAGGTATCTACACTAAATACAAGAATGTCTTGGTTAATATGTACTCTAATGTTATCAGTTACATGAATATACACTGATAACTTCACCACATCTGCCCGTATGTGTTTCCCTGGGTCAACTATAATAACAACAATAACAGTATACTCCGAAGGGGCTTAACTTCAGTACCAGCCTGCGGTCTGCAGTTGGGTTGGTAATAGTGATCCAAGTTGATATTGATATCGGGTAAAAACATGTATTATGCATGAATCAATATTTTTACTTACCCCTGGTCACAATGCTGAATCTCACTATCAATATAAATCCTTCACGATTCAGTCTCACCTGTGAGGCTCCTGTCTCTCCTCTATCTCCCCCTGTCTCTCTTCCATTTCCTTCTGTCTCTCTTCCTGCCTCTCCTCCTCCATCTCCTCCAGTCTCTACTACTTGTCATCTGACAAAAAATATATTGATGCAAGACATGTGAACAGTGGGACAATCTGAGATGCAACAGTCATAGATTTTGATTGTTGTAGCCTAAAACATACTGTATGTTTTACAATTGCGTAACTCATTAAACAACATCTGAATGTATATAGGCTAAAGAACAGCCATAACACAAGTTAGTCAGCTTCATCATGTTAAACATAAATAAAATAAATCAACAAAAATGTAAATGCTCAAAAATCATTATAATACAACAGTGTGCAAAATGTTGCACTTACACCCAATATCTATTACATGAATATGATTCAGCTTTGGTGTTTTTACTGGGAGCAGTGGATCTCTATTCTCCTAAGTGTCTCCTTCACACACCATGGATGCTGAAGACTGTCACTGAAGGAGCTATTATTTATAGTGTTTACACTTTATTTATTCAGACTGTTTCTATCATGTCATCTTACTACAAACATTAATTTAAACTGTGTCATCACTACATGACATCTATGATTGCTGATGGAGCGTGTGAAGTGGAATTTCATGTTCTCTGGCATATAATATTGATCTAATAGTTGCCAAACTTAGCTCAGCTAGTATTTACTCGTTAGCATCTCATTATCTAGCAAAGAGCTGCCAAGGAACGCCATTCAGTTAGCCTAACATCAACAGGTGTTGGCAGAAAACACGATTTTTTTTTTAGCTTATTTACTGGACCAACCGACTCACCGTTCACACTCGGCGCTCCGGTGACACGCGTGTTGTTCCCTCACGAACTGCCGTGAACTGTACGGTGACGCGCACCCACAGTCAGTGGAGAGAGCGGCGATGGGGAGGACCAATCACACGTTATCAAAATAACGGTAGAGCCAATCGATGAGCAATACGAGGTTAGAGGCGGGGCGTATGGTAGACACCAACGATTGTTAACCCTTTGTGTACCATATTGAGCGGACGCCGTCAGCCAGTGTTTATATTGGTCAGGACAATACAGAAGGGGCTGAATATTGGTAGGGACGTGTCCCTACCCAATCCCACACCTATGAAAAAATGTACAAACATTGAAAATAATATCCAATAATTCACCGTCGACCAAGACTTACATTACGTGTTACAGGCTGTATGTGACATTAGTATTTTCTACCATCATACATGAAGGTGCAATGAGCTGGTAAAAGGGCTCCTCTACATGTGGTTGTTTGGAGTTTTATTCTCGAGAAATGTGCATTATCATAACTTTGTAAAAATGTGTTCATTATTTATACACCCTGACCAGAAAAATCCGACCACTTTTGTTTTAGATTGCTTTCTGTAGGGTTTCTATTTTTGTTAACAGTGTCAATTATCATTCATTGATCAATTGAGAGTCGCACAAATCAGACAGACAACTTGAATTTAGCACTTTTATGGTGACTTGTGGTGGAATGGCTTACAACAGAAACTAAATCAATAACTCAGATTAAATAGACTTGGGAATCGGGGAGTGTGGGTTGTAAGTCCAGTCACGAGGCTCCGCAGGTCCAGGGTACAAAAACTGCTTGTGATCCCACCGAGACAGTTTCCAGTGATGTTAGAAAAATGACTTCAGAAACACCAGAAACTCTCTTGTGACGTCTTTACCTTTATTTGAAGTAATCTGTGAGACGTGCACTGACTTCAGATCAGTTCAGATGGAGGGACTGAGGCCAGGTGTTTACACTGTAAATGCACTTGAGTCTGTTATTCCTTCTTCCTGACTGGACTGAGTGCGATGTCAGCTGTAGCTGTGGGGTCGGGGGGGCCTGACTGTTTACGCCTCCAGTTCAAAGTCAAAGTACTGAGGGTCAAAGTAATGAATCCTTACGTATCCGTCCTCTCCTCCGCTGCTGTAACTGTAAACGATAAGCACCAGAAAAAAGTTAGCGATGCACACAGAGAACTTTTGACCAGCCTGCCTCACAGAGCGGTGTGTTTCCAGGTGAGTCCGTCTCTTACCTCTTGCCGTCAGGGTGGAATGCGACACAGTTGATGGGGCCGAAATGACCTTTGACTCTGCCGAACTCCTCCTCATAGGCAGCGTGGAAGAACCTGAGTGGAGAGGAAAAAGCAGGTTAGCGCCTCATTTTGAAAAGTCAGCGGCGCAGTGGAAATGTGACCAAGCCAGTGGCGCTCCTAGCACATTTGGAGCCCTGCCCCCTCAACACTCAAAGTACTGCATGTTTATTACTAATATGAGGAGGTTCTCTTCTGTCCTCTGCTGTGAACCTCCGACACCCTTTAACTCACCTGGCCTCAAACTTGCCGATCCTGGTGGAGGTGGTTGTGACTTCCATGGCCTCCTGTCCACCTCCCATCACCACCTGAATCACACACACAGAACACAAGTGTCAAAAGTTTGGGATGAGACACAGTTTTATCTACCATACAATGGACGACTTTGAAAAGACTGACGGCTTAAACGTGACAAAAACTGTGATTAACTTTGGCTGTTTGTTAGGGCCGTAACGGTACATGTATTTGTGTCGAACCGTTCGGTACGCGACTTTCGGTTCGGCACGACCCTGTACCGAATTATTGGGTGCAGGACATTATTTTATTTTATTTTAATTCCGTTTTTGCGAGCCGAACCATTTAAAATATCTAGTTCCCCGACGGACATAATTGAGTGATGGACCGAATCCGACCGTAAATCTCCGCCTTCACTTTGTGCAGCGCATTCTCGCATTTTGACAACATGGCAAGTGAGCCTGACGAACCTGAAGACCCACCCGCAAACCTTAAGTCCTCCGTTTAGGAACACTTTGGTTTCAGGGTAAAATACGAAGATGGAAATAAACAAGTGGACAAGACAAAAGCAGTGTGCAGACACTGCAGAAAGTGGACAAGACAAAAGCAGTGTGCAGACACTGCAGAACAGCGGTCGGGTATGTACTTGGAAACACGTCTAACATTCTAACGCATCTAAAGCGACACCACCCGAGTTTGAACGTTAACCGGCACGACTAGAAAAAGCAATCTGGTGCAAACTACGATATCGTCGTCGTTTAAAAAGAAAGAGCGTTTCCCTGACCATTCTGATCGCGCTAAATAACCAACGCCATTGGAGTTGAGTAAAATTGTTTATGTTGCACTTTAGATATTGAAGCATGTTGTGTTTACTGCACTTTAACAG